>NC_134271.1:148466925-148534425 GCF_031893055.1 Leptodactylus fuscus
TACAGTGATGTCACAGTACAGGGATAATACACACAGTCTGATGTCAACAGTACAGGGATAATACACACAGTGATGTCACAGTACAGGATAATACATCACAGGTGATGTCACAGTACAGAGATAATTCACACAGTGATGTCACAGTACAGGGATAATATCACAGTGATGTCACAGTAACAGGGATAATACACACAGTGATGTCACAGTACAGGAGATAATACACACAGTGATGTCACAGTACAGGATAATACACACAGTGATGTCACAGTACAGCGATAATACACACAGTGATGTCACAGTACAGGGATAATACACAGTGATGTCACAGTATAGCAGGATAATACAGCACAGTGATGTCACAGTACAGGATAATACACACAGTGATGTCACAGTACAGAGATAATACACACAGTGATGTCACAGTACAGGGATAATACACACAGTGATGTCACAGTACAGGGATAATACACACAGTGATGTCACAGTACAGAGATAATACACACAGTGATGTCACAGTACAGAGATAATACTCACAGTGATGTCACAGTACAGGGATAATACACACAGTGATGTCACAGTACAGGATAATACACACAGTGATGTCACAGTACAGGGATAATACACACAGTGATGTCACAGTACAGGGATAATACACACAGTGATGTCACAGTACAGGGATAATACACACAGTGATGTCACAGTACAGAGATAATACGCACAGTGATGTCACAGTACAGGGATAATACACACAGTGATGTCACAGTACAGGGATAATACACACAGTGATGTCACAGTACAGAGATAATACACACAGTGATGTCACAGTACAGGGATAATACACACAGTGATGTCACAGTACAGGATAATACACACAGTGATGTCACAGTACAGAGATAATACACACAGTGATGTCACAGTACAGGATAATACACACAGTGATGTCACAGTACAGGGATAATACACACAGTGATGTCACAGTACAGGATAATACACACAGTGATGTCACAGTACAGAGATAATACACACAGTGATGTCACAGTACAGAGATAATACACACAGTGATGTCACAGTACAGAGATAATACACACAGTGATGTCACAGTACAGGATAATACACACAGTGATGTCACAGTACCAGGGATAATACACACAGTGATGTCACAGTACAGGATAATACACACAGTGATGTCACAGTACAGAGATAATACACACAGTGATGTCACAGTACAGGGATAATACACACAGTGATGTCACAGTACAGGATAATACACACAGTGATGTCACAGTACAGAGATAATACACACAGTGATGTCACAGTACAGGATAATACACACAGTGATGTCACAGTACAGGGATAATACACACAGTGATGTCACAGTACAGAGATAATACACACAGTGATGTCACAGTACAGGAGATAATACACACAGTGATGTCACAGTACAGGATAATACACACAGTGATGTCACAGTACAGGATAATACAGTGATGTCACAGTACAGGATAATACACACAGTGATGTCACAGTACAGGATAATACACACAGTGATGTCACAGTACAGGGATAATACACACAGTGATGTCACAGTACAGGGATAATACACACAGTGATGTCACAGTACAGGATAATACACACAGTGATGTCACAGTACAGAGATAATACACACAGTGATGTCACAGTACAGAGATAATACACACAGTGATGTCACAGTACAGGATAATACACACAGTGATGTCACAGTACAGAGATAATACACACAGTGATGTCACAGTACAGAGATAATACACACAGTGATGTCACAGTACAGGATAATACACACAGTGATGTCACAGTACAGGGATAATACACACAGTGATGTCACAGTACAGGATAATACACACAGTGATGTCACAGTACAGAGATAATACACACAGTGATGTCACAGTACAGAGATAATACACACAGTGATGTCACAGTACAGAGATAATACACACAGTGATGTCACAGTACAGGGATAATACACACAGTGATGTCACAGTACAGAGATAATACACACAGTGATGTCACAGTACAGGGATAATACACACAGTGATGTCACAGTACAGAGATAATACACACAGTGATGTCACAGTACAGAGATAATACACACAGTGATGTCACAGTACAGGATAATACACACAGTGATGTCACAGTACAGGGATAATACACACAGTGATGTCACAGTACAGAGATAATACACACAGTGATGTCACAGTACAGAGATAATACACACAGTGATGTCACAGTACAGGGATAATACACAGTGATGTCACAGTACAGGATAATACACAGTGATGTCACAGTACAGGGATAATACACACAGTGATGTCACAGTACAGGATAATACACACAGTGATGTCACAGTACAGGGATAATACACACAGTGATGTCACAGTACAGGATAATACACACAGTGATGTCACAGTACAGGGATAATACACACAGTGATGTCACAGTACAGAGATAATACACACAGTGATGTCACAGTACAGGGATATATACACAGTGATGTCACAGTACAGGGATAATACACAGTGATGTCACAGTACAGGATAATACACACAGTGATGTCACAGTACAGAGATAATACACACAGTGATGTCACAGTACAGGGATAATACACACAGTGATGTCACAGTACAGGGATAATACACACAGTGATGTCACAGTACAGGATAATACACACAGTGATGTCACAGTACAGGGATAATACACACAGTGATGTCACAGTACAGGGATAATACACACAGTGATGTCACAGTACAGAGATAATACACACAGTGATGTCACAGTACAGGGATAATACACACAGTGATGTCACAGTACAGGATAATACACACAGTGATGTCACATTACAGGGATAATACACACAGTGATGTCACAGTACAGGGATTATACACACAGTGATGTCACAGTACAGGATAATACACACAGTGATGTCACAGTACAGAGATAATACACACAGTGATGTCACAGTACAGGGATAATACACAGTGATGTCACAGCATAGAGGATAATACACACAGTGATGTCACAGTACAGGATAATACACACAGTGATGTCACAGTACAGGGATAATACACACAGTGATGTCACATTACAGGGATAATACACACAGTGATGTCACAGTACAGGGATAATACACACAGTGATGTCACAGTACAGAGATAATACGCACAGTGATGTCACAGTACAGGGATAATACACACAGTGATGTCACAGTACAGGATAATACACACAGTGATGTCACAGTACAGGAGATAATACACACAGTGATGTCACAGTACAGGATAATACACACAGTGATGTCACAGTACAGGGATAATACACACAGTGATGTCACAGTACAGGATAATACACACAGTGATGTCACAGTACAGAGATAATACACACAGTGATGTCACAGTACAGGGATAATACACACAGTGATGTCACAGTACAGGATATACACACAGTGATGTCACAGTACAGGGATAATACACACAGTGATGTCACAGTACAGGGATAATACACACAGTGATGTCACAGTACAGGGATAATACACACAGTGATGTCACAGTACAGGATAATACACACAGTGATGTCACAGTACAGAGATAATACACACAGTGATGTCACAGTACAGGGATAATACACACAGTGATGTCACAGTACAGGATAATACACACAGTGATGTCACAGTACAGAGATAATACACACAGTGATGTCACAGTACAGGGATAATACACACAGTGATGTCACAGTACAGGGATAATACACACAGTGATGTCACAGTACAGGGATAATACACAGTGATGTCACAGCATAGAGATAATACGCACAGTGATGTCACAGTACAGGATAATACACACAGTGATGTCACAGTACAGGGATAATACACACAGTGATGTCACAGTACAGGGATAATACACACAGTGATGTCACAGTACAGGGATAATACACACAGTGATGTCACAGTACAGAGATAATACACACAGTGATGTCACAGTACAGAGATAATACGCACAGTGATGTCACAGTACAGGGATAATACACACAGTGATGTCACAGTACAGGATAATACACACAGTGATGTCACAGTACAGAGATAATACACACAGTGATGTCACAGTACAGGGATAATACACACAGTGATGTCACAGTACAGGATAATACACACAGTGATGTCACAGTACAGAGATAATACACACAGTGATGTCACAGTACAGGGATAATACACACAGTGATGTCACAGTACAGGGATAATACACACAGTGATGTCACATTACAGGAATAATACACACAGTGATGTCACAGTACAGGGATAATACACAAAGTGATGTCACAGTACAGAGATAATACACACAGTGATGTCACAGTACAGGATAATACACACAGTGATGTCACAGTACAGGATAATACACACAGTGATGTCACAGTACAGGGATAATACACACAGTGATGTCACAGTACAGGATAATACACACAGTGATGTCACAGTACAGAGATAATACACACAGTGATGTCACAGTACAGAGATAATACGCACAGTGCTGTCACAGTACAGGATAATACACACAGTGATGTCACATTACAGGGATAATACACACAGTGATGTCACAGTACAGGGATAATACACACAGTGATGTCACAGTACAGAGATAATACACACAGTGATGTCACAGTACAGAGATAATACGCACAGTGATGTCACAGTACAGGGATAATACACACAGTGATGTCACAGTACAGGATAATACACACAGTGATGTCACAGTACAGAGATAATACACACAGTGATGTCACAGTACAGGATAATACACACAGTGATGTCACAGTATAGGGATAATACACACAGTGATGTCACAGTACAGAGATAATACACACAGTGATGTCACAGTACAGGATAATACACACAGTGATGTCACAGTACAGGATAATACACACAGTGATGTCACAGTACAGGGATAATACAGTGATGTAACAGTACAGGATAATACACACAGTGATGTCACAGTACAGGATAATACACACAGTGATGTCACAGTACAGGGATAATACACACAGTGATGTCACAGTACAGGGATAATACACACAGTGATGTCACAGTACAGAGATAATACACACAGTGATGTCACAGTACAGAGATAATACACACAGTGATGTCACAATACAGAGATAATACACAGTGATGTCACAGTACAGGAATAATACACACAGTGATGTCACAGTACAGAGATAATACACACAGTGATGTCACAGTACAGAGATAATACACACAGTGATGTCACAGTACAGGAATAATACACACAGTGATGTCACAGTACAGGGATAATACACACAGTGATGTCACAGTACAGGATAATACACACAGTGATGTCACAGTACAGAGATAATACACACAGTGATGTCACAGTACAGAGATAATACACACAGTGATGTCACAGTACAGAGATAATACACACAGTGATGTCACAGTACAGGGATAATACACACAGTGATGTCACAGTACAGGGATAATACACACAGTGATGTCACAGTACAGAGAGAGTACACACAGTGATGTCACAGTACAGAGATAATACACACAGTGATGTCACAGTACAGGGATAATACACACAGTGATGTCACAGTACAGAGATAATACACACAGTGATGTCACAGTACAGGGATAATACACACAGTGATGTCACAGTACAGAGATAATACACACAGTGATGTCACAGTACAGGGATAATACACACAGTGATGTCACAGTACAGAGATAATACACACAGTGATGTCACAGTACAGAGAGAGTACACACAGTGATGTCACAGTACAGAGATAATACACACAGTGATGTCACAGTACAGGGATAATACACACAGTGATGTCACAGTACAGGGATAATACACACAGTGATGTCACAGTACAGAGATAATACACACAGTGATGTCACAGTACAGAGATAATACACACAGTGATGTCACAGTACAGGGATAATACACACAGTGATGTCACAGTACAGGATAATACACAGTGATGTCACAGTACAGGATAATACACAGTGATGTCACAGTACAGGGATAATACACACAGTGATGTCACAGTACAGAGATAATACACACAGTGATGTCACAGTACAGGGATAATACACACAGTGATGTCACAGTACGGGATAATACACACAGTGATGTCACAGTACAGGGATAATACACACAGTGATGTTACAGTACAGGATAATACACACAGTGATGTCACAGTACAGGGATAATACACACAGTGATGTCACAGTACGGGATAATACACACAGTGATGTCACAGTACAGGGATAATACACACAGTGATGTCACAGTACAGGATAATACACACAATGATGTCACATTACAGGGATAATACACACAGTGATGTCACAGTACAGGATAATACACACAGTGATGTCACATTACAGGGATAGTATACACAGTGATGTCACAGTACAGGGATAATACACAGTGATGTCACAGTACAGGATAATACACAAAGTGATGTCACAGTACAGAGATAATACACACAGTGATGTCACAGTACAGGGATAATACACACAGTGATGTCACAGTACAGAGATAATACACACAGTGATGTCACAGTACAGGGATAATACACACAGTGATGTCACAGTACAGGGATAATACACACAGTGATGTCACATTACAGGGATAATACACACAGTGATGTCACAGTACAGGAATAATACACACAGTGATGTCACAGTACAGGATAATACACACAGTGATGTCACAGTACAGGGATAATACACAGTGATGTCACAGCATAGAGATAATACGCACAGTGATGTCACAGTACAGGATAATGCACACAGTGATGTCGCAGTACAGGGATAATACACACAGTGATGTCACATTACAGGGATAAAACACACAGTGATGTCACAGTACAGGGATAATACACACAGTGATGTCACAGTACAGAGATAATACGCACAGTGATGTCACAGTACAGGGATAATACACACAGTGATGTCACAGTACAGGATAATACACACAGTGATGTCACAGTACAGAGATAATACACACAGTGATGTCACAGTACAGGATAATACACACAGTGATGTCACAGTACAGGGATAATACACACAGTGATGTCACAGTACAGGATAATACACACAGTGATGTCACAGTACAGGGATAATACACACAGTGATGTCACAGTACAGAGATAATATACACAGTGATGTCACAGTACAGGATAATACACACAGTAATGTCACAGTACAGGATAATACACACAGTGATGTCACAGTACAGGGATAATACACACAGTGATGTCACAGTACAGGGATAATACACACAGTGATGTCACAGTACAGGGATAATACACACAGTGATGTCACAGTACAGGATAATACACACAGTGATGTCACAGTACAGAGATAATACACACAGTGATGTCACAGTACAGGGATAATACACACAGTGATGTCACAGTACAGGGATAATACACACAGTGATGTCACAGTACAGAGATAATACACACAGTGATGTCACAGTACAGGGATAATACACACAGTGATGTCACAGTACAGGATAATACACACAGTGATGTCACAGTACAGGGATAATACACAGTGATGTCACAGCATAGAGATAATACGCACAGTGATGTCACAGTACAGGATAATACACACAGTGATGTCACAGTACAGGGATAATACACACAGTGATGTCACATTACAGGGATAATACACACAGTGATGTCACAGTACAGGGATAATACACACAGTGATGTCACAGTACAGAGATAATACACACAGTGATGTCACAGTACAGAGATAATACACACAGTGATGTCACAGTACAGGGATAATACACACAGTGATGTCACAGTACAGAGATAATACACACAGTGATGTCACAGTACAGAGATAATACACACAGTGATGTCACAGTACAGGATAATACACACAGTGATGTCACAGTACAGGGATAATACACACAGTGATGTCACAGTACAGAGATAATACACACAGTGATGTCACAGTACAGGAATAATACACACAGTGATGTCACAGTACAGGATAATACACACAGTGATGTCACAGTACAGGGATAATACACAGTGATGTCACAGCATAGAGATAATACGCACAGTGATGTCACAGTACAGGATAATACACACAGTGATGTCACAGTACAGGGATAATACACACAGTGATGTCACATTACAGGGATAATACACACAGTGATGTCACAGTACAGGGATAATACACACAGTGATGTCACAGTACAGAGATAATACACACAGTGATGTCACAGTACAGAGATAATACACACAGTGATGTCACAGTACAGGGATAATACACACAGTGATGTCACAGTACAGAGATAATACACACAGTGATGTCACAGTACAGGATAATACACACAGTGATGTCACAGTACAGGATAATACACACAGTGATGTCACAGTACAGGGATAATACAGTGATGTAACAGTACAGGATAATACACACAGTGATGTCACAGTACAGGATAATACACACAGTGATGTCACAGTACAGGGATAATACACACAGTGATGTCACAGTACAGGGATAATACACACAGTGATGTCACAGTACAGAGATAATACACACAGTGATGTCACAGTACAGAGATAATACACACAGTGATGTCACAATACAGAGATAATACACACAGTGATGTCACAGTACAGGAATAATACACACAGTGATGTCACAGTACAGGGATAATACACACAGTGATGTCACAGTACAGAGATAATACACACAGTGATGTCACAGTACAGAGATAATACACACAGTGATGTCACAGTACAGGGATAATACACACAGTGATGTCACAGTACAGGGATAATACACACAGTGATGTCACAGTACAGAGAGAGTACACACAGTGATGTCACAGTACAGAGATAATACACACAGTGATGTCACAGTACAGGGATAATACACACAGTGATGTCACAGTACAGAGATAATACACACAGTGATGTCACAGTACAGGGATAATACACACAGTGATGTCACAGTACAGAGATAATACACACAGTGATGTCACAGTACAGGGATAATACACACAGTGATGTCACAGTACAGAGATAATACACACAGTGATGTCACAGTACAGGGATAATACACACAGTGATGTCACAGTACAGAGAGAGTACACACAGTGATGTCACAGTACAGAGATAATACACACAGTGATGTCACAGTACAGGGATAATACACACAGTGATGTCACAGTACAGGGATAATACACACAGTGATGTCACAGTACAGAGATAATACACACAGTGATGTCACAGTACAGAGATAATACACACAGTGATGTCACAGTACAGGGATAATACACAGTGATGTCACAGTACAGGATAATACACAGTGATGTCACAGTACAGGGATAATACACACAGTGATGTCACAGTACGGGATAATACACACAGTGATGTCACAGTACAGGGATAATACACACAGTGATGTCACAGTACAGGATAATACACACAGTGATGTCACATTACAGGGATAATACACACAGTGATGTCACAGTACAGGATAATACACACAGTGATGTCACATTACAGGGATAGTATACACAGTGATGTCACAGTACAGGGATAATACACAGTGATGTCACAGTACAGGATAATACACACAGTGATGTCACAGTACAGAGATAATACACACAGTGATGTCACAGTACAGGGATAATACACACAGTGATGTCACAGTACAGGGATAATACACACAGTGATGTCACAGTACAGAGATAATACACACAGTGATGTCACAGTACAGGATAATACACACAGTGATGTCACAGTACAGAGATAATACACACAGTGATGTCACAGTACAGGATAATACACACAGTGATGTCACAGTATAGGGATAATACACACAGTGATGTCACAGTACAGAGATAATACACACAGTGATGTCACAGTACAGGATAATACACACAGTGATGTCACAGTACAGGATAATACACACAGTGATGTCACAGTACAGGGATAATACAGTGATGTAACAGTACAGGATAATACACACAGTGATGTCACAGTACAGGATAATACACACAGTGATGTCACAGTACAGGGATAATACACACAGTGATGTCACAGTACAGGGATAATACACACAGTGATGTCACAGTACAGAGATAATACACACAGTGATGTCACAGTACAGAGATAATACACACAGTGATGTCACAATACAGAGATAATACACAGTGATGTCACAGTACAGGAATAATACACACAGTGATGTCACAGTACAGAGATAATACACACAGTGATGTCACAGTACAGAGATAATACACACAGTGATGTCACAGTACAGGAATAATACACACAGTGATGTCACAGTACAGGGATAATACACACAGTGATGTCACAGTACAGGATAATACACACAGTGATGTCACAGTACAGAGATAATACACACAGTGATGTCACAGTACAGAGATAATACACACAGTGATGTCACAGTACAGAGATAATACACACAGTGATGTCACAGTACAGGGATAATACACACAGTGATGTCACAGTACAGGGATAATACACACAGTGATGTCACAGTACAGAGAGAGTACACACAGTGATGTCACAGTACAGAGATAATACACACAGTGATGTCACAGTACAGGGATAATACACACAGTGATGTCACAGTACAGAGATAATACACACAGTGATGTCACAGTACAGGGATAATACACACAGTGATGTCACAGTACAGAGATAATACACACAGTGATGTCACAGTACAGGGATAATACACACAGTGATGTCACAGTACAGAGATAATACACACAGTGATGTCACAGTACAGGGATAATACACACAGTGATGTCACAGTACAGAGATAATACACACAGTGATGTCACAGTACAGAGATAATACACACAGTGATGTCACAGTACAGAGAGAGTACACACAGTGATGTCACAGTACAGAGATAATACACACAGTGATGTCACAGTACAGGGATAATACACACAGTGATGTCACAGTACAGGGATAATACACACAGTGATGTCACAGTACAGAGATAATACACACAGTGATGTCACAGTACAGAGATAATACACACAGTGATGTCACAGTACAGGGATAATACACACAGTGATGTCACAGTACAGGATAATACACAGTGATGTCACAGTACAGGATAATACACAGTGATGTCACAGTACAGGGATAATACACACAGTGATGTCACAGTACAGAGATAATACACACAGTGATGTCACAGTACAGGGATAATACACACAGTGATGTCACAGTACGGGATAATACACACAGTGATTTCACAGTACAGGGATAATACACACAGTGATGTTACAGTACAGGATAATACACACAGTGATGTCACAGTACAGGGATAATACACACAGTGATGTCACAGTACGGGATAATACACACAGTGATGTCACAGTACAGGGATAATACACACAGTGATGTCACAGTACAGGATAATACACACAATGATGTCACATTACAGGCGATAATACACACAGTGATGTCACAGTACAGGATAATACACACAGTGATGTCACATTACAGGGATAGTATACACAGTGATGTCACAGTACAGGGATAATACACAGTGATGTCACAGTACAGGATAATACACAAAGTGATGTCACAGTACAGAGATAATACACACAGTGATGTCACAGTACAGGGATAATACACACAGTGATGTCACAGTACAGAGATAATACACACAGTGATGTCACAGTACAGGGATAATACACACAGTGATGTCACAGTACAGGGATAATACACACAGTGATGTCACATTACAGGGATAATACACACAGTGATGTCACAGTACAGGGATAATACACACAGTGATGTCACAGTACAGGATAATACACACAGTGATGTCACAGTACAGGGATAATACACAGTGATGTCACAGCATAGAGATAATACGCACAGTGATGTCACAGTACAGGATAATGCACACAGTGATGTCACAGTACAGGGATAATACACACAGTGATGTCACATTACAGGGATAAAACACACAGTGATGTCACAGTACAGGGATAATACACACAGTGATGTCACAGTACAGAGATAATACGCACAGTGATGTCACAGTACAGGGATAATACACACAGTGATGTCACAGTACAGGATAATACACACAGTGATGTAACAGTACAGAGATAATACACACAGTGATGTCACAGTACAGGATAATACACACAGTGATGTCACAGTACAGGGATAATACACACAGTGATGTCACAGTACAGGATAATACACACAGTGATGTCACAGTACAGGGATAATACACACAGTGATGTCACAGTACAGAGATAATATACACAGTGATGTCACAGTACAGGATAATACACACAGTAATGTCACAGTACAGGATAATACACACAGTGATGTCACAGTACAGGGATAATACACACAGTGATGTCACAGTACAGGGATAATACACACAGTGATGTCACAGTACAGGGATAATACACACAGTGATGTCACAGTACAGGATAATACACACAGTGATGTCACAGTACAGAGATAATACACACAGTGATGTCACAGTACAGGGATAATACACACAGTGATGTCACAGTACAGGGATAATACACACAGTGATGTCACAGTACAGAGATAATACACACAGTGATGTCACAGTACAGGGATAATACACACAGTGATGTCACAGTACAGGATAATACACACAGTGATGTCACAGTACAGGGATAATACACAGTGATGTCACAGCATAGAGATAATACGCACAGTGATGTCACAGTACAGGATAATACACACAGTGATGTCACAGTACAGGGATAATACACACAGTGATGTCACATTACAGGGATAATACACACAGTGATGTCACAGTACAGGGATAATACACACAGTGATGTCACAGTACAGAGATAATACACACAGTGATGTCACAGTACAGAGATAATACACACAGTGATGTCACAGTACAGGGATAATACACACAGTGATGTCACAGTACAGAGATAATACACACAGTGATGTCACAGTACAGAGATAATACACACAGTGATGTCACAGTACAGGGATAATACACACAGTGATGTCACAGTACAGGGATAATACACACAGTGATGTCACAGTACAGAGATAATACACACAGTGATGTCACAGTACAGGAATAATACACACAGTGATGTCACAGTACAGGATAATACACACAGTGATGTCACAGTACAGGGATAATACACAGTGATGTCACAGCATAGAGATAATACGCACAGTGATGTCACAGTACAGGATAATACACACAGTGATGTCACAGTACAGGGATAATACACACAGTGATGTCACATTACAGGGATAATACACACAGTGATGTCACAGTACAGGGATAATACACACAGTGATGTCACAGTACAGAGATAATACACACAGTGATGTCACAGTACAGAGATAATACACACAGTGATGTCACAGTACAGGGATAATACACACAGTGATGTCACAGTACAGAGATAATACACACAGTGATGTCACAGTACAGGATAATACACACAGTGATGTCACAGTACAGGATAATACACACAGTGATGTCACAGTACAGGGATAATACAGTGATGTAACAGTACAGGATAATACACACAATGATGTCACAGTACAGGATAATACACACAGTGATGTCACAGTACAGGGATAATACACACAGTGATGTCACAGTACAGGGATAATACACACAGTGATGTCACAGTACAGAGATAATACACACAGTGATGTCACAGTACAGAGATAATACACACAGTGATGTCACAATACAGAGATAATACACACAGTGATGTCACAGTACAGGAATAATACACACAGTGATGTCACAGTACAGGGATAATACACACAGTGATGTCACAGTACAGGATGATACACACAGTGATGTCACAGTACAGAGATAATACACACAGTGATGTCACAGTACAGAGATAATACACACAGTGATGTCACAGTACAGAGATAATACACACAGTGATGTCACAGTACAGGGATAATACACACAGTGATGTCACAGTACAGGGATAATACACACAGTGATGTCACAGTACAGAGAGAGTACACACAGTGATGTCACAGTACAGAGATAATACACACAGTGATGTCACAGTACAGGGATAATACACACAGTGATGTCACAGTACAGAGATAATACACACAGTGATGTCACAGTACAGGGATAATACACACAGTGATGTCACAGTACAGAGATAATACACACAGTGATGTCACAGTACAGGGATAATACACACAGTGATGTCACAGTACAGAGATAATACACACAGTGATGTCACAGTACAGGGATAATACACACAGTGATGTCACAGTACAGAGAGAGTACACACAGTGATGTCACAGTACAGAGATAATACACACAGTGATGTCACAGTACAGGGATAATACACACAGTGATGTCACAGTACAGGGATAATACACACAGTGATGTCACAGTACAGAGATAATACACACAGTGATGTCACAGTACAGAGATAATACACACAGTGATGTCACAGTACAGGGATAATACACAGTGATGTCACAGTACAGGATAATACACAGTGATGTCACAGTACAGGGATAATACACACAGTGATGTCACAGTACGGGATAATACACACAGTGATGTCACAGTACAGGGATAATACACACAGTGATGTCACAGTACAGGATAATACACACAGTGATGTCACATTACAGGGATAATACACACAGTGATGTCACAGTACAGGATAATACACACAGTGATGTCACATTACAGGGATAGTATACACAGTGATGTCACAGTACAGGGATAATACACAGTGATGTCACAGTACAGGATAATACACACAGTGATGTCACAGTACAGAGATAATACACACAGTGATGTCACAGTACAGGGATAATACACACAGTGATGTCACAGTACAGGGATAATACACACAGTGATGTCACAGTACAGAGATAATACACACAGTGATGTCACAGTACAGGGATAATACACACAGTGATGTCACAGTACAGGGATAATACACACAGTGATGTCACATTACAGGGATAATACACACAGTGATGTCACAGTACAGGGATTATACACACAGTGATGTCACAGTACAGGATAATACACACAGTGATGTCACAGTACAGAGATAATACACACAGTGATGTCACAGTACAGGGATAATACACAGTGATGTCACAGCATAGAGATAATACGCACAGTGATGTCACAGTACAGGATAATACACACAGTGATGTCACAGTACAGGGATAATACACACAGTGATGTCACATTACAGGGATAATACACACAGTGATGTCACAGTACAGGGATAATACACACAGTGATGTCACAGTACAGAGATAATACGCACAGTGATGTCACAGTACAGGGATAATACACACAGTGATGTCACAGTACAGGATAATACACACAGTGATGTCACAGTACAGAGATAATACACACAGTGATGTCACAGTACAGGATAATACACACAGTGATGTCACAGTACAGGGATAATACACACAGTGATGTCACAGTACAGGATAATACACACAGTGATGTCACAGTACAGAGATAATACACACAGTGATGTCACAGTACAGGATAATACACACAGTAATGTCACAGTACAGGATAATACACACAGTGATGTCACAGTACAGGGATAATACACACAGTGATGTCACAGTACAGGGATAATACACACAGTGATGTCACAGTACAGGGATAATACACACAGTGATGTCACAGTACAGGATAATACACACAGTGATGTCACAGTACAGAGATAATACACACAGTGATGTCACAGTACAGGGATAATACACACAGTGATGTCACAGTACAGGGATAATACACACAGTGATGTCACAGTACAGAGATAATACACACAGTGATGTCACAGTACAGGGATAATACACACAGTGATGTCACAGTACAGGATAATACACACAGTGATGTCACAGTACAGGGATAATACACAGTGATGTCACAGCATAGAGATAATACGCACAGTGATGTCACAGTACAGGATAATACACACAGTGATGTCACAGTACAGGGATAATACACACAGTGATGTCACATTACAGGGATAATACACACAGTGATGTCACAGTACAGGGATAATACACACAGTGATGTCACAGTACAGAGATAATACACACAGTGATGTCACAGTACAGAGATAATACGCACAGTGATGTCACAGTACAGGGATAATACACACAGTGATGTCACAGTACAGGATAATACACACAGTGATGTCACAGTACAGAGATAATACACACAGTGATGTCACAGTACAGGGATAATACACACAGTGATGTCACAGTACAGGATAATACACACAGTAATGTCACAGTACAGAGATAATACACACAGTGATGTCACAGTACAGGGATAATACACACAGTGATGTCACAGTACAGGGATAATACACACAGTGATGTCACAGTACAGGAATAATACACACAGTGATGTCACAGTACAGGGATAATACACACAGTGATGTCACAGTACAGAGATAATACACACAGTGATGTCACAGTACAGGATAATACACACAGTGATGTCACAGTACAGGATAATACACACAGTGATGTCACAGTACAGGGATAATACACACAGTGATGTCACAGTACAGGATAATACACACAGTGATGTCACAGTACAGAGATAATACACACAGTGATGTCACAGCATAGAGATAATACGCACAGTGCTGTCACAGTACAGGATAATACACACAGTGATGTCACATTACAGGGATAATACACACAGTGATGTCACAGTACAGGGATAATACACACAGTGATGTCACAGTACAGAGATAATACACACAGTGATGTCACAGTACAGAGATAATACGCACAGTGATGTCACAGTACAGGGATAATACACACAGTGATGTCACAGTACAGGATAATACACACAGTGATGTCACAGTACAGAGATAATACACACAGTGATGTCACAGTACAGGATAATACACACAGTGATGTCACAGTATAGGGATAATACACACAGTGATGTCACAGTACAGGGATAATACACACAGTGATGTCACAGTACAGAGATAATACACACAGTGATGTCACAGTACAGAGATAATACACACAGTGATGTCACAGTACAGGATAATACACACAGTGATGTCACAGTACAGGGATAATACACACAGTGATGTCACAGTACAGAGATAATACACACAGTGATGTCACAGTACAGGATAATACACACAGTGATGTCACAGTACAGGGATAATACACACAGTGATGTCACAGTACAGAGATAATACACACAGTGATGTCACAGTACAGGATAATACACACACTGATGTCACAGTACAGGGATAATACACACAGTGATGTCATAATACAGAGATAATACACACAGTGATGTCACAGTACAGGATAATACACACAGTGATGTCACAGTACAGGATAATACACACAGTGATGTCACAGTACAGGATAATACACACAGTGATGTCACAGTACAGAGATAATACACACAGTGATGTCACAGTACAGGGATAATACATACAGTGATGTCAGAGTACAGGGATAATACACACAGTGATGTCACAGTACAGGATAATACACACAGTGATGTCACAGTACAGGGATAATACACACAGTGATGTCACAGTACAGGATAATACACACAGTGATGTCACAGTACAGGATAATACACACAGTGATGTCACAGTACAGGATAATACACACAGTGATGTCACAGTACAGAGATAATACACACAGTGATGTCACAGTACAGGGATAATACATACAGTGATGTCAGAGTACAGGGATAATACACACAGTGATGTCACAGTACAGAGATAATACACACAGTGATGTCACAGTACAGGGATAATACACACAGTGATGTCACAGTACAGGGATAATACACACAGTGATGTCACAGTACAGGGATAATACACACAGTGATGTCACAGTACAGGGATAATACACACAATGATGTCACAGTACAGAGATAATACACACAGTGATGTCACAGTACAGGATAATACACACAGTGATGTCACAGTACAGGATAATACACACAGTGATGTCACAGTACAGGGATAATACACACAGTGATGTCACAGTACAGAGATAATACACACAGTGATGTCACAGTACAGGATAATACACACAGTGATGTCACAGTACAGGGATAATACACACAGTGATGTCACAGTACAGAGATAATACACACAGTGATGTCACAGTACAGGATAATACACACACTGATGTCACAGTACAGGGATAATACACACAGTGATGTCATAATACAGAGATAATACACACAGTGATGTCACAATACAGAGATAATACACACAGTGATGTCACAGTACAGGAATAATACACACAGTGATGTCACAGTACAGGGATAATACACACAGTGATGTCACAGTACAGGATGATACACACAGTGATGTCACAGTACAGAGATAATACACACAGTGATGTCACAGTACAGAGATAATACACACAGTGATGTCACAGTACAGAGATAATACACACAGTGATGTCACAGTACAGGGATAATACACACAGTGATGTCACAGTACAGGGATAATACACACAGTGATGTCACAGTACAGAGAGAGTACACACAGTGATGTCACAGTACAGAGATAATACACACAGTGATGTCACAGTACAGGGATAATACACACAGTGATGTCACAGTACAGAGATAATACACACAGTGATGTCACAGTACAGGGATAATACACACAGTGATGTCACAGTACAGAGATAATACACACAGTGATGTCACAGTACAGGGATAATACACACAGTGATGTCACAGTACAGAGATAATACACACAGTGATGTCACAGTACAGGGATAATACACACAGTGATGTCACAGTACAGAGAGAGTACACACAGTGATGTCACAGTACAGAGATAATACACACAGTGATGTCACAGTACAGGGATAATACACACAGTGATGTCACAGTACAGGGATAATACACACAGTGATGTCACAGTACAGAGATAATACACACAGTGATGTCACAGTACAGAGATAATACACACAGTGATGTCACAGTACAGGGATAATACACAGTGATGTCACAGTACAGGATAATACACAGTGATGTCACAGTACAGGGATAATACACACAGTGATGTCACAGTACGGGATAATACACACAGTGATGTCACAGTACAGGGATAATACACACAGTGATGTCACAGTACAGGATAATACACACAGTGATGTCACATTACAGGGATAATACACACAGTGATGTCACAGTACAGGATAATACACACAGTGATGTCACATTACAGGGATAGTATACACAGTGATGTCACAGTACAGGGATAATACACAGTGATGTCACAGTACAGGATAATACACACAGTGATGTCACAGTACAGAGATAATACACACAGTGATGTCACAGTACAGGGATAATACACACAGTGATGTCACAGTACAGGGATAATACACACAGTGATGTCACAGTACAGAGATAATACACACAGTGATGTCACAGTACAGGGATAATACACACAGTGATGTCACAGTACAGGGATAATACACACAGTGATGTCACATTACAGGGATAATACACACAGTGATGTCACAGTACAGGGATTATACACACAGTGATGTCACAGTACAGGATAATACACACAGTGATGTCACAGTACAGGGATAATACACACAGTGATGTCACATTACAGGGATAATACACACAGTGATGTCACAGTACAGGGATAATACACACAGTGATGTCACAGTACAGAGATAATACGCACAGTGATGTCACAGTACAGGGATAATACACACAGTGATGTCACAGTACAGGATAATACACACAGTGATGTCACAGTACAGAGATAATACACACAGTGATGTCACAGTACAGGATAATACACACAGTGATGTCACAGTACAGGGATAATACACACAGTGATGTCACAGTACAGGATAATACACACAGTGATGTCACAGTACAGAGATAATACACACAGTGATGTCACAGTACAGGATAATACACACAGTAATGTCACAGTACAGGATAATACACACAGTGATGTCACAGTACAGGGATAATACACACAGTGATGTCACAGTACAGGGATAATACACACAGTGATGTCACAGTACAGGGATAATACACACAGTGATGTCACAGTACAGGATAATACACACAGTGATGTCACAGTACAGAGATAATACACACAGTGATGTCACAGTACAGGGATAATACACACAGTGATGTCACAGTACAGGGATAATACACACAGTGATGTCACAGTACAGAGATAATACACACAGTGATGTCACAGTACAGGGATAATACACACAGTGATGTCACAGTACAGGATAATACACACAGTGATGTCACAGTACAGGGATAATACACAGTGATGTCACAGCATAGAGATAATACGCACAGTGATGTCACAGTACAGGATAATACACACAGTGATGTCACAGTACAGGGATAATACACACAGTGATGTCACATTACAGGGATAATACACACAGTGATGTCACAGTACAGGGATAATACACACAGTGATGTCACAGTACAGAGATAATACACACAGTGATGTCACAGTACAGAGATAATACGCACAGTGATGTCACAGTACAGGGATAATACACACAGTGATGTCACAGTACAGGATAATACACACAGTGATGTCACAGTACAGAGATAATACACACAGTGATGTCACAGTACAGGGATAATACACACAGTGATGTCACAGTACAGGATAATACACACAGTAATGTCACAGTACAGAGATAATACACACAGTGATGTCACAGTACAGGGATAATACACACAGTGATGTCACAGTACAGGGATAATACACACAGTGATGTCACAGTACAGGAATAATACACACAGTGATGTCACAGTACAGGGATAATACACACAGTGATGTCACAGTACAGAGATAATACACACAGTGATGTCACAGTACAGGATAATACACACAGTGATGTCACAGTACAGGATAATACACACAGTGATGTCACAGTACAGGGATAATACACACAGTGATGTCACAGTACAGGATAATACACACAGTGATGTCACAGTACAGAGATAATACACACAGTGATGTCACAGCATAGAGATAATACGCACAGTGCTGTCACAGTACAGGATAATACACACAGTGATGTCACATTACAGGGATAATACACACAGTGATGTCACAGTACAGGGATAATACACACAGTGATGTCACAGTACAGAGATAATACACACAGTGATGTCACAGTACAGAGATAATACGCACAGTGATGTCACAGTACAGGGATAATACACACAGTGATGTCACAGTACAGGATAATACACACAGTGATGTCACAGTACAGAGATAATACACACAGTGATGTCACAGTACAGGATAATACACACAGTGATGTCACAGTATAGGGATAATACACACAGTGATGTCACAGTACAGGGATAATACACACAGTGATGTCACAGTACAGAGATAATACACACAGTGATGTCACAGTACAGAGATAATACACACAGTGATGTCACAGTACAGGATAATACACACAGTGATGTCACAGTACAGGGATAATACACACAGTGATGTCACAGTACAGAGATAATACACACAGTGATGTCACAGTACAGGATAATACACACAGTGATGTCACAGTACAGGGATAATACACACAGTGATGTCACAGTACAGAGATAATACACACAGTGATGTCACAGTACAGGATAATACACACACTGATGTCACAGTACAGGGATAATACACACAGTGATGTCATAATACAGAGATAATACACACAGTGATGTCACAGTACAGGATAATACACACAGTGATGTCACAGTACAGGATAATACACACAGTGATGTCACAGTACAGGATAATACACACAGTGATGTCACAGTACAGAGATAATACACACAGTGATGTCACAGTACAGGGATAATACATACAGTGATGTCAGAGTACAGGGATAATACACACAGTGATGTCACAGTACAGGATAATACACACAGTGATGTCACAGTACAGGGATAATACACACAGTGATGTCACAGTACAGGATAATACACACAGTGATGTCACAGTACAGGATAATACACACAGTGATGTCACAGTACAGGATAATACACACAGTGATGTCACAGTACAGAGATAATACACACAGTGATGTCACAGTACAGGGATAATACATACAGTGATGTCAGAGTACAGGGATAATACACACAGTGATGTCACAGTACAGAGATAATACACACAGTGATGTCACAGTACAGGGATAATACACACAGTGATGTCACAGTACAGGGATAATACACACAGTGATGTCACAGTACAGGGATAATACACACAGTGATGTCACAGTACAGGGATAATACACACAATGATGTCACAGTACAGAGATAATACACACAGTGATGTCACAGTACAGGATAATACACACAGTGATGTCACAGTACAGGATAATACACACAGTGATGTCACAGTACAGGGATAATACACACAGTGATGTCACAGTACAGAGATAATACACACAGTGATGTCACAGTACAGGATAATACACACAGTGATGTCACAGTACAGGGATAATACACACAGTGATGTCACAGTACAGAGATAATACACACAGTGATGTCACAGTACAGGATAATACACACACTGATGTCACAGTACAGGGATAATACACACAGTGATGTCATAATACAGAGATAATACACACAGTGATGTCACAGTACAGGATAATACACACAGTGATGTCACAGTACAGGATAATACACACAGTGATGTCACAGTACAGGATAATACACACAGTGATGTCACAGTACAGAGATAATACACACAGTGATGTCACAGTACAGGGATAATACATACAGTGATGTCAGAGTACAGGGATAATACACACAGTGATGTCACAGTACAGGATAATACACACAGTGATGTCACAGTACAGGGATAATACACACAGTGATGTCACAGTACAGGATAATACACACAGTGATGTCACAGTACAGGATAATACACACAGTGATGTCACAGTACAGGATAATACACACAGTGATGTCACAGTACAGAGATAATACACACAGTGATGTCACAGTACAGGGATAATACACACAGTGATGTCACAGTACAGGATAATACACACAGTGATGTCACAGTACAGGATAATACACACAGTGATGTCACAGTACAGGATAATACACACAGTGATGTCACAGTACAGAGATAATACACACAGTGATGTCACAGTACAGGGATAATACACACAGTGATGTCACAGTACAGGGATAATACACACAGTGATGTCACAGTACAGGGATAATACACACAATGATGTCACAGTACAGAGATAATACACACAGTGATGTCACAGTACAGGATAATACACACAGTGATGTCACAGTACAGGATAATACACACAGTGATGTCACAGTACAGGATAATACACACAGTGATGTCACAGTACAGAGATAATACACACAGTGATGTCACAGTACAGGGATAATACACATAGTGATGTCACAGTACAGGGATAATACACACAGTGATGTCACAGTACAGGGATAATACACACAGTGATGTCACAGTACAGGATAATACACACAGTGATGTCACAGTACAGGATAATACACACAGTGATGTCACAGTACAGGGATAATACACACAGTGATGTCACAGTACAGAGATAATACACACAGTGATGTCACAGCTGAAGGCCGGGCTATGGGGTAGGTTCCTTGCTACCTCTTACCATGCAGCATCTTGTGATGTCATATTAATGTACTCTTTGTGACCACTATCGGGGAGGGGCCTAGAACAGGTGTCACAGATGGTACTCTGTGTATAGTAGTGGGATTGCCCTGTAGATTTGTACAGTCTACAGAATTTCCTGGCCGGTAGTCGCCATATAATGAGATGTAAGATGTAAATGGCCGTCCGCCTTTTTATTATCTTCCCATGGATATTTCTAGATCTGGTGCGGCGGTGGTCTGGGCTCCTGCGCTGAGATATTGGTGCTGTCAGCGGGCATTATGTAGCAGTGTTAATACGGCGCACGCCGCACATCTCCTCTTATAAATTCAATTTCCTGATTAATCTTGTCATCCGGTGACATCGGCAAAATCGGGTTTGATTTACAAAGAATGGGATCTCAGGTCCGTCCCCTGGAAATTCATCTGGCCCCGTCCTTATGAATTATGTAGAGTGCGGTTACAACAGATGTAACACTCCGCTCCACGAATATCATTACCCACCTAGAGGGGAATCCACATATACAATGTATACTGAGCAAATATGGACCTATACATAATCTCCGGGGGCGGGCGTATCTAAGCCGGTCATCTGTGAGTGTGTTGGGTGATACCGTCTCTGGAGACAATGGGGAATGTCACCAATTTTGTTTCTTGGCCTTAAAAAATTTTGCTAAATTTTGGTTTGCATCTTTTTTACACCTCCCTGCCACTTGTCTTAAATTGGGCGAGCAGGGCGTGAATGTCGCCATTGCTCACCGCTGGATTTTCTATCACTTAACCAGTTTTGGTTGCTCAAATGAAAACAGAAATTTATGCAAGCAAAGGCCTGGCTTCGAATTTAGCCAAGTTGCACGGGCTCGCGGAGGTCGCACCTAATTCATGGCGAGGTATAGGCACCCTATGTCGTACAATATGTGGATATTGATGAATCCCCCAATATATCTAAGCATAGCATGTGTGATACCGTCTGTTGTGTCAGAGTATCTAATCCTCTTATGTGTGATACTGTCTGCTGAGCTGTGTATCTAATCCTCTTATGTGTGATACTGTATACTGAACTGTGTATCTAATCCTATCATATGTGATATTGTCTGCTGAGCTGTGTATCTAATCCTATCATGTTTGATACTGTATACTGAGCTGTGTATCTAATCCTATCATGTGTGATACTGTATACTGAGCTGTGTATCTAATCCTATCATGTGTGATACTGTATACTGAGCTGTGTATCTAATCCTATCCTGTGATACTGTATACTGAGCTGTGTATATAATCCTATCCTGTGTGATACTGTATACTGAGCTGTGTATATAATCCTATCCTGTGTGATACTGTATACTGAGCTGTGTATCTAATCCTATGTGATACTGTATACTGAGCTGTGTATCTAATCCTATCATGTGTGATACTGTATACTGAGCTGTGTATCTAATCCTATCCTGTGTGATACTGTATACTGAGCTGTGTATCTAATCCTCTTATGTGTGATACTGTATACTGAACTGTGTATCTAATCCTATCATATGTGATATTGTCTGCTGAGCTGTGTATCTAATCCTATCATGTTTGATACTGTATACTGAGCTGTGTATCTAATCCTATCATGTGTGATACTGTATACTGAGCTGTGTATCTAATCTTATCCTGTGTGATACTGTATACTGAGCTGTGTATCTAATCCTATCCCGTGTGATACTGTATACTGAGCTGTGTATCTAATCCTATCATGTGTGATACTGTATACTGAGCTGTGTATCTAATCCTATCATGTGTGATACTGTATACTGAGCTGTGTATCTAATCCTATCCTGTGTGATACTGTATACTGAGCTGTGTATATAATCCTATCCTGTGTGATACTGTATACTGAGCTGTGTATCTAATCCTATGTGATACTGTATACTGAGCTGTGTATCTAATCCTATCCTGTGTGATATTGTATACTGAGCTGTGTATCTAATCCTATCCTGTGTGATACTGTATACTGAGCTGTGTATCTAATCCTATCCTGTGTGATACTGTATACTGAGCTGTGTATCTAATCTTATCCTGTGTGATACTGTATACTGAGCTGTGTATCTAATCCTATCCTGTGTGATACTGTATACTGAGCTGTGTATCTAATCCTATCCTGTGTGATACTGTATACTGAGCTGTGTATCTAATCCTATCATGTGTGATACTGTATACTGAGCTGTGTATCTAATCTTATCCTGTGTGATACTGTATACTGAGCTGTGTATCTAATCCTATCCTGTGTGATACTGTATACTGAGCTGTGTATCTAATCCTCTTATGTGTGATACTGTATACTGAACTGTGTATCTAATCCTATCATATGTGATATTGTCTGCTGAGCTGTGTATCTAATCCTATCATGTTTGATACTGTATACTGAGCTGTGTATCTAATCCTATCATGTGTGATACTGTATACTGAGCTGTGTATCTAATCCTATAATGTGTGATACTGTATACTGAGCTGTGTATCTAATCCTATCCTGTGTGATACTGTATACTGAGCTGTGTATATAATCCTATCCTGTGTGATACTGTATACTGAGCTGTGTATCTAATCCTATGTGATACTGTATACTGAGCTGTGTATCTAATCCTATCCTGTGTGATACTGTATACTGAGCGGTGTATCTAATCCTATCCTGTGTGATACTGTATACTGAGCTGTGTATCTAATCCTATCCTGTGTGATACTGTATACTGAGCTGTGTATCTAATCCTATCCTGTGTGATACTGTATACTGAGCTGTGTATCTAATCCTATCCTATGTGATACTGTATACTGAGCTGTGTATCTAATCCTATCCTGTGTGATACTGTATACTGAGCTGTGTATCTAATCTTATCCTGTGTGATACTGTCTACTGAGCTGTGTATCTAATCCTATCCTGTGTGATACTGTATACTGAGCTGTGTATCTAATCCTATCCTGTGTGATACTGTATACTGAGCTGTGTATCTAATCCTATCATGTGTGATACTGTATACTGAGCTGTGTATCTAATCCTATCATGTGTGATACTGTATACTGAGCTGTGTATCTAATCCTATCCTGTGTGATACTGTATACTGAGCTGTGTATCTAATCCTATCCTGTGTGATACTGTATACTGAGCTGTGTATCTAATCCTATCCTGTGTGATACTGTATACTGAGCTGTGTATCTAATCCTATCCTGTGTGATACTGTATACTGATCTGTGTATCTAATCCTACCATGTGTGATACTGTATACTGAGCTGTGTAACTAATCCTATCCTGTGTGATACTGTATACTGAGCTGTGTATCTAATCCTATCCTGTGTGATACTGTATACTGAGCTGTGTATCTAATCCTATCATGTGTGATACTGTATACTGAGCTGTGTATCTCATCCTATCCTGTGTGATACTGTATACTGAGCTGTGTATCTAATCCTATCCTGTGTGATACTGTATACTGAGCTGTGTATCTAATCCTATCCTGTGTGATACTGTATACGGAGCTGTGTATCTAATCCTATCCTGTGTGATACTGTATACTGAGCTGTGTATCTAATCCTATCCTGTGTGATACTGTATACTGAGCTGTGTATCTAATCCTATCCTGTGTGATACTGTACACTGAGCTGTGTATCTAATCCTATCCTGTGTGATACTGTATACTGAGCTGTGTATCTAATCCTATCCTGTGTGATACTGTACACTGAGCTGTGTATCTAATCCTATCCTGTGTGATACTGTATACTGAGCTGTGTATCTAATCCTATCCTGTGTGATACTGTATACTGAGCTGTGTATCTAATCCTATCCTATGTGATACTGTATACTGAGCTGTGTATCTAATCCTATCCTGTGTGATACTGTATACTGAGCTGTGTAACTATTCCTATCCTGTGTGATACTGTATACTGAGCTGTGTATCTAATCCTATCCTGTGTGATACTGTATACTGAGCTGTGTATCTAATCCTATCCTATGTGATACTGTATACTGAGCTGTGTATCTAATCCTATCCTGTGTGATACTGTATACTGAGCTGTGTATCTAATCCTCTCCTGTGTGATACTGTATACTGAGCTGTGTATCTAATCCTATCCTGTGTGATACTGTATACTGAGCTGTGTATCTAATCCTATCCTGTGTGATACTGTATACTGAGCTGTGTATCTAATCCTATCCTGTGTGATACTGTATACATAGCCATGTATCTAATCCTATCCTGTGTGATACTGTATACTGAGCCGTGTATCTAATCCTATCCTGTGTGATACTGTATACATAGCCATGTATCTAATCCTATCCTGTGTGATACCATCTCACATATTTGTGCTCCCCTCTGCTTGGCCTGTGTTCAGGGCTCGGCCTGAAGTTTACGCAGCTGCCTGATTTGTACAATGGTAAGAGGCAGCCATTTCCTTTGAGATGTTCCCTCCACTCGGAGTCAATGGCTTCCCCTGACTGGTGAGTGCTGTATACACAGGACGGGTGGCGGAGTATTCTCCTCACAATAGACGTGAAGTGATGTATTGTGCTCTGACATAACACCAGGCCTCGCCGCTTCTCTTGACCTGACACCAAATGCTAATTTAGGAAGGGTTAATACAAGGCCACGGCGGCGTAATACATGAGGAGAGGAGACGGGACAGAATTCAGGAGCAATCCCTGTATCAATGGAGTTTCTACACCTTGAATAAAAAATTCTCCACTACATAAGTTAGTCCTACATCCTTCTCTTCTACTGTATCACACATGACAAGCTTAGATACACCAGCTCAGCACACAATAACACACATGATAGGCTTCATCTACATCAGACGATTACCTACCGAAATTGACGCAACCGGCCAATCTTCTCATGTGTATGTGGGCCTCCTGATTCTTCTCCGCTGACAGATGTCCTGGGAGGTAAGGATCAGGCAGATAGGATTTAATATGTCCGATCCTTTGTTAGCGATTGCCAAACCAAACACACTTATGTAGGGGGGGATTGGAGGAGAACCAGCAGACCTGCAGACTCTCCCCCAGTGGACAGTGTCATAGGTAAAGATGAGTAAGCAAAAATGTTCTGAATTTTTGGAATTTAGACAAACCCAAAATTTTGGGCATTGGTACCCAGGATCACTAATATAGTCTAGGGCCTCTTCAGACCCCAGAGTATAATAAGCAGAGGATCATGGGAGGTGAGTAAACATCACATAACAGTCTTACTCACCTCTCCTGGGCTCCATTGAAGCATCCAGTGCAGTTCCCCATCCTCTTCATGCCTCTTAAATGACACCAGACAACCCCATATGGGTCACTATTGTCATTCAGGAGGCCAGAAGGTCAAAGAGGAAGGGGATCCACAGTGGCTGATACAAGGGAGCTCGACAGAGGTAAGATTTTTATGTTTATGTACCTCTCTTGGGTCTCCAAACAAGCTCAGACCAAAAGGAATCTACTGGAAGAACCTTAAAAATATTCACAAGACAAATCTCCCAAGGTTCCTCAATACTAGTTATGGGAGATAAGGATCAGGCAGGTTTCAATATGTCTGGTCCTTTTGTACTAGGGTCAATGGTTTCCTCTCCTCTCCCACCCAATGCTCAACCAAGTCAAGCACATTATGTCTATGGCCTGTCTTAGATGCATCATCTCAGTAAACATGATAGGCTTAGATACATCTGCTCAGTGGACGGAATCATTCATGACGGGCTTAAGCTGGACATACACAATGGATGGTTGTTTACCAAAATTGATAGTGTATGGCGGCCTTCTGGCTCTCCCTGGATGGCCGATGTCATGAGTTGGGATGAGTGAACCAAAGAGCTGGGTTCATGATAAATTTTCCACGTCCTTCTGGCATCTTCTGGCTCCGGAATGACGTTGGTGGGTCCCACATGGGCCACTGACGTCATTCAGAAGGCTGAAAGAGGCCCAAAGAGGACTGGAAGATTCAGTTATAGCCAACATTCTTCAAGCTCCAAAGTTGTTCCTGCCACAATTGTCTTGGCAGTCCTCTAAAGTCCTACACCAACTTCTAGATCAGGCTGGCCCAACGGGGAATATTTGTTTTGAAGACTATTGACTTGGCTCATAAACATGGGGCACAGGAGTAGACGCCAGTCTTAACCTATCAGAAGTGAAGCACCAGGCCTGTAGATCGTAGACGTCCAAGCTTGTAGATCGTAGATGTCTCAAATTCCCAAGCTTGTAGATCGTAGATGCCTCCAATTCCCAAGCCTGTAGATCGTAGATGCCTCCAATTCCCAAGCCTGTAGATCGTAGATGCCTCCAATTCCCAAGCCTGTAGATCGTAGATGCCTCCAATTCCCAAGCTTGTAGATCGTAGATGCCTCCAATTCCCAAGCTTGTAGATCGTAGATGCCTCCAATTCCCAAGCCTGTAGATCATAGATGCCTCCAATTCCCAAGCCTGTAGATCATAGATGCCTCCAATTCCCAAGCCTGTAGATCGTAGATGCCTCCAATTCCCAAGCCTGTAGATCGTAGATGTCCCAAATTCCCAAGCCTGTAGATCGTAGAAGCTTCGAATTCACAAGCTTGTAGATCATAGAAGTCTCGAATTCCAGGTAAATCAGGCAAACCCGGGAAACCTTTATGTAATCCCGATCACATATACTGTACAAACGTGTGACAAATAAATCGACTGAAACAAGTTTCTCCTTTAAATTTTTTTTTTTAATCGAATCCTTCAACTTTTTAAAGAAATCATAAATAGTCTGTTTCCTTCTAAACACATAAAACATCGTCAAAGTATTTACAGAAACTTTTTCTTCATTTCAAGAGCTTATTATCGAACATATCTACAAGAGAATTCGAGGCTCTCGGCGGTAGAACGGAGGTAAGACTTGAGCCCCGGTCGACTGTGCTCGGAGGCCGACGTCCAAGCCTGGCTGAAATTTTTGTCGCGTTTTTTTTTTTTTTTTTTAATTTTCCCTCATAAAAAGTGCACAACACAGCAAATAAATAATGACTTGTATAAATAAATAAAAATAAATAAATTAATTTGTTAATTCCTGGCACGTACATAATGAGTCTCTTAAAGGGGATGAAGCGTGAAAGGAAGGCGACAGTAGCCACAGTGGGAAAGATAATGGATGCAGGGTATTGATTTAGCACCAACGTGAGATGAGAACTTTGATGAAAACCAATGACTTGGTGGTTTTTGTTTCCCCCAAGATCTTGGGAGACGTAATGTTTAACCCTTTCAGCTCCATATCATGGCTCAGAAATCCAAGGTGGAACTTCCATCCATTGCTCAGTACATTTTATGGATTCTAGAAAGCGTTATAGGATTTCGAGTTAAAGGGTTGTCCATGGAGTCTTTTTTAATTCCATGCTGGTTCCAACCTGGGGTCAGAAGATCAGAACCAGCAATCAGCCCCGGGACAGTCTGACTCCTCCCTCATCTACCCTCTTTATTATAGTCAGTCATTCCCCATAGAATAGGTGACCTGTGGAAATTGGAGAGAAGTAAGGAGACATAGTGACCCATGGGACAGGTGCTGGTTCCGATCACAGTAAGTAAAAAATAGACTGGACAACTTCTTTAAGTTAGAGCATAGGGTGGCAAGGACTTCCAAGAGAGGTAGTCCCATACCAATATCAAATATAACCATGTAACCATGTATGGTCTCAGCACTTGTTGACCTTCTCATCCCTTGTAAGGTGGTGTGACCTTCTCGCCATATTCTAATCAACACCACCCATGAGGAACTAGGAGAACTTAACATGGTATGTACCTTAGAAGGTAGAACATTCCATCCGCAAAAATTAAAAGGTCCAAATTCGTATTCTATCTAGTTAGTAAGGAAGAGATTATGTTACCTTTGGCTATGAGGTCATTTTATATTCTACATTGTTGTCCATCATGCTCCTATCTAGATTAGGTAGTATTGGTTGTTGCATTGAGTCTTTCAAAGTGACTCGAGGTTGGAGATATCAAATGGTTAATCTTCTTTCTTATAAGTTAAAGATAAACTTCAAGGATGTCATCGATGTAGCGTATCCTCTTGAGTTTTCCTCTAACTTTTGGTTTGGGGATGGGTTTGGTAACCCATCTGTGAAGTGGTAAATGACCCACCAAGATGTATCTTCCAACCACAAGTGACTCGTAGACTCAGCTCTCTATGTTATCGTCCAATGAGCAAAGACTAATCGACTAGATATTGACTTTCATATGAAAGGAAAGTGCACATTTGATACTATATTCTCAATAAGTAACTTCTGGCCTAGAAACGGACTATATATATTCAACTATACCAATAGGTTACTGTACATGGGGGGGGGTTGAGTAGCCTTCCATTGAGGCAAGAGGTCATTCGATGTAGGACATATGGTGTCGGTATGAGCCATATGGATGGATCAATTAATGGAGCTATAGGAAGTTAAGAAGTGAGAATCACCCTTGGGATACATCCCTCACCCGTGGTTGTCCATCTCATGGTGCTTTTGGAGAGGAAGAACTCAAAGGCTCATGTCCTCTGCTCATCTCATCAGCCCCTATAGAATCCACAGTACTGTTTCTATGTGTGCCTTGCGTGGATATATATATATCTCTGTTGGTGGAGGTATCTTAACTAAACCAGATGAACTTGACCATAACTCAAGAGTTTTAGCAATTATTCAAGATCCTTAAGAAGATCTTTAGAGTTCTTCACAGACGAACGATGAACAAGTCTAGGCCTTTTGTAAACTATGTTTGTAGGTATCTAGGATTGATGGTCTTGAGTCCACATGATACTCCACTATGTTTGTGGCGAAAGCATGGAATGGGTGACCAGAATGGATCGAATCTGAAAGGCAGGAGCTTTACATTCTAAGTTGGGAGGTGGGGGACTCTACAAAATTTGTGACAGAAGAAAAAAACATATGGTCCCACAGGTTCTCCTCTGTCATAAAGTTCTAGTTTGAGCTGAATACAGCAGCATAAAACAAAGGGGGTGAGATAGAACCCCATTTAGTGCACCTTGGAGCCATCACACATCTAAAACATGGTTGAGATAGGAGATGTAGCAGATAGCTAGTCGGAGGATCTCAATTTTGGACAGTTTCTTGTCGGGGGGAAGAGTTGGTAGAAGCTTCCTCAACTCTGCGAAGGCCAAATTGAATGCTTCGACCCGTATGCGCTCCCGTGTAGCGTGTGCCGTGCGATATTTGGCCGTGGCTCTCCTCCGTCTTCGCCTCTCCTCTCGACTCAAGTGCTGAAGCTCCCGTTTTACCGCGTCGCTGGCTTCGCAAATCCGCGTTTCTCCGCATAAACTGATCCCACCCGCGTCATTGAGTCCTCCACCACCTCCGCAATCGCTAAACACGGATTCAGTCTCGGAATGAGCAGGGATTTCTGTTTGTTCGGAGTTCAACATCATTCCTCTCTCAGGATATTTCAATGAAGTCCCCTTGGAGATCCCAGGTCGGTAGATAAAGTGCTTCACAAAAGACAGTGTCTCGTGGATCTCATGGATCACCTTGGAGTGGATGGATATGGCGCGACGCGCTTCTCTTCCGGGGGGCGCGTGACGGCTTTGTGGGCTTAAGAGAAAATATTTAACTCATAAAAGTGTTCAGCTGAGACTAAGCCGTTATTGTCCTCTCTCTTCTCGCGTTCTTGTTTTTCCCCCTGGAACAAAAGAGAAATAGAGAAATTACAAAAAGGTTCCTTAATGGCTATGAAGGGAATTGTGCCAACGAGATAAAAAGCGAATTTAATGGGATTGAGATAGTAAGGCATGGAGGAGAAGACGGAAAGCCATGGAGAAGAATGGAAAGCCAAATAAAAAAGAAATAATACGATTAGGGGCCTTGTAAAACCAGGCGAGACAATGGAGGTTTATTCCCAGCATGATAAATAGGTCAATGGTTGTTATCATCAGCTATTGGGCTCTGTTCACATCACATCTTGTACATCAAAAGAGAATCCTGCGACTGTATTTGTCTATGCAGAAGTATCTAGATAAAACCTATTTCTATGGCAGCCTATAGACGAAGTACGCTACTGTATAAGCGCACTGTCGTCTACGTTACCAGAGGTATATCATAGAAAATCCTGCCAACAATTATCTTCGGGCCTCAGAATGAGTGTGAATAGAGTCTGACTAATAAGGCCGGGCTCATATGGCGGAAAAAATTAGAGGAATTTGAGGTGGAAATCCGCTTCAGGTTCCTCTTCATTTTCCGATCCTCCAGCACCCCGTAGTGAGCTATGGATTTATACTGTGGTTTATCGTAGATGTTTAAGCTATCTATCTATCTATCTATATATCTATCTATCTATCTATCTATCTCCTATCTATCTATCTCCTATCTATCTATCTATCTTTCTTTCTTCTATCTATCTACTTATCTATCTATCAGTCTATCTATCTATCTATCTATCTATCTATCTATGTATCTATCTATCTATCTATCTATCTATCTCCTATCTATCTATCTATCTCCTATCTATCTATCTATCTATCTATCTATCTATCTATCTCCTATCTATCTATCTATCTATCTATCTATCTCCTATCTATCTATCTATCTATCTATCTCCTATCTATCTATCTATCTATCTATCTATCTATCTATCTATCTCCTATCTACTTATCTATCTATCTATCTATCTATCTATCTGTCTGTCTGTCTGTCTGTCTGTCTGTCTGTCTGTCTATCTATCTATCTATCTATCTCCTATCTATCTATCTATCTATCTCCTATCTATCTATCTATCTATCTATCTATCTATCTCCTATCTATCTATCTATCTATCTATCTCCTATCTATTTATTTATTTATCTATCTATATCTATCTATATATCTCCTATCTATCTATCTATCTATCTATCTATCTATCTATCTATCTATCTCTTTTCTATCTATCTATCTATCTATCTATCTCCTATCTAATATCTATCTATCTATCTATCTATCTCTTTTCTATCTATCTATCTATCTATCTATCTATCTATCTATCTATCTATCATCTATCTATCTATCTATCTATCTATCTATCATCTATCTATCTCCTATCTATCTATCTATCTATCTATCTATCTATCTATCATCTATCTATCTATCTATCTATCTATCTATCATCTATCTATCTCCTATCTATCTATCTATCTATCATTCTATCTACCTATCTATCATCTATCTATCTATCTATCTATCTATCTATCTATCATCTATCTATCTATCTATCTATCTATCTATCTATCATCTATCTATCTATCTATCTATCATCTATCTATCTCCTATCTATCTATCTATCTATCTATCTATCAATCATCTATCTATCTATCTATCTATCATTCTATCTACCTATCTATTTAATATTTATCTATCCAGCTAAATCTTTCTTTCTATGTATCTATCAATCTACTGACTGCTGTTCATGTGATAATGTTACAAAGTAGGTTCTGGTATTGTAGTACGGTACAGACCAAGCCCATTCTTTCTCAATGATAGGATTGTGTAGTAAGATTTTCTGTAATTACACAATGGATGGTGTTCTACTATTGTTAGATATATGTCAAAATATCTTGAATCTATTTCTCTAGCTCTCTCCATTGACTCCTGTTCTGGTACCATAATGGGGTCCAGATCCAGCCATATCCTTCTGGAGAAGAGGATTATTCCATTAACATGACTACGGAATAAAGTTTTCAGTTATTACACGTTGGATTGTTGTAGTGTATATACATATATATGTATTTCTAAGGTGTTCTGGGTAGATAACAGATATTATCATTTAGTAGGTAACAAAGCATGAAACAGAGGGTGATGTAGGACCCATGGCGGGACCCAAGTCCAGATACAAAAAAATATGAAAAGCTCTTTGTCTAATTTACATCTCCAAGCTGTAACTGAGTGGGGAACATCTCCGCATAGTCTGGATTTCGGAATAGGTAGGCATATAGTCATGGCAGCCATATTGGTTATCATCCAGCTTTCCCAGAAACAGATATAACTAATTCTTGACAGAAGAGGACGACTCAAGGACTCTTAGACACAGGGACTGTACGTATACGCGCGGGGCGTAGATGTCTATGTACATATGTACACTATAATACATTAGTCATGAAAAATAAGATGTCATCGTAATGGCAAATATATTATGTGTCAGGGGAAGGTGGCGGAAACATTAATGGAGAGAAAATAACCTAGAAACGAGCCCGGAACGAGGGTAAGATGGATGACAGGCCAGAGAAAAATGCGCTGATATCACCGTCAAAGATTATTCCGTGAGTAAAGTGTCTTTTCCTCTCACACTAAGTGGAGCTGACGGGGAGAACAAATGAGAGAGATGGAACCGAGCACCCAAAGGCACTGGCCGGAGCCTGCGGGGAACGCAACGCAGCTCATAAAGATAGATGTAAATGAAAATGCATTTTTCTCTCTGGGGTCTCCTGAGACAGGACAGGTGGTGGATGGATGGGAAGGAGACACGGAGGGAGGGGGGAAGGAGAATGGGTCTGGGGTGGGGGGGTGTATATTAAATTAGCCCGTATGTCACAGATTCTACCACTGGAGACATATGGAACCCAACACAGCTGTTTAGTGCAATGTGTCTGAAAGGGTCTCAACTCCATGGGGGTCCCAGTGGGAATGTGACATAGATAGAAGCTCCACCCTCTATATAGCCTCCTTATGGCCCATGTAAACAACAAGCTGAGTCTATGTATTATCTATCTATCTATCTATCTATCTATCTATCTCCTATCTATCTATCTATCTATCTATCTATCTATCTATCTATCTTCTATCTATCCATCTCCTATCTATCTATCTGTCTCCTATCTATCTATCTATCTATCTATCTATCTATCTTCTATCTATCTATCTATCTATCTATCTATCTATCATCTATCTATCTATCTATCTATCTATCTATCTCCTATCTATCTATCTATCTATCTATCTCCTATCTATCTATCTATCTATCTATCTTCTATCTATCTATCTGTCATCTATCTATCTATCTATCAATCATCTATCTATCTATCTATCTATGTCATATCTATCATCTATCTATCTCCTATCTATCTATCTATCTATCTATCTATCTATCTCCTATCTATCTATCTATCTATCTATCTATCTCCTATCTATCTATCTATCTATCTATCTCCTATCTATCTATCTATCTCCTATCTATCTATCTATCTATCTATCTATCTATCTATCTCCTATCTCTCTATCTATCTATCTATCTATCTATCTCCTATCTATCTATCTATCTATCTATCTATCTCCTATCTATCTATCTATCTATCTATCTATCTATCTCCTATCTATCTATCTATCTATCTATCTATCTATCTCCTATCTATCTATCTATCTATCTATCTATCTATCTATCTATCTGTCTCCTATCTATCTATCTATCTATCTCCTATCTATCTATCTATCTATCTATGTCATATCTATCATCTATCTATCTCCTATCTATCTATCTATCTATCTATCTATCTATCTCCTATCTATCTATCTATCTATCTATCTCCTATCTATCTATCTATCTATCTATCTATCTATCTATCTCCTATCTATCTATCTATCTATCTATCTATCTATCTATCTATCTATGTCATATCTATCATCTATCTATCTCCTATCTATCTATCTATCTATCTATCTATCTCCTATCTATCTATCTATCTATCTATCTATCTATCTATCTATCTCCTATCTATCTATCTATCTATCTATCTATCTCCTATCTATCTATCTATCTATCTATCTATCTATCTCCTATCTATCTATCTATCTATCTATCTCATATCTATCTATCTATCTATCTATCTATCTATGTATCTATCTCCTATCTATCTATCTATCTATCTATCTATCTATCTATCTATCTATCTATCTATCTCATATCTATCTATCTATGTATCTATCTCTTATCTATCTAACTCATATATATTTATCTATCTATATGATTTGTTAGGGCCATTCCCGTGCACTAAAGTTTTCAGAGTTTCCTTCACCTCCTAGTGCTAAGATTTTGAAGTACCTGGAGAAGTTCCATCCACAGGTTGTCCATGACTATAATGGAAAGTAAGTGTAGGCGATCTGGGGATGAGGGAGGCTGGCGGCTATACAATGTTCTCTTAATCTGCCATAAACTCCAGATTACATGCTTTACCTAGTACCAACAGCTGGGATTAATGTTAACCTTCTCAGTGCTGGGACCCAATATAGTCAGTAACAGTTATGAGATGGAGGGATAGAGATATACAGAGGTAGATAGATAGATCCAGATAGATAGATAGATAGATAGATAGATAGATAGATAGATAGGAGATAGATAGATAGATAGATAGATAGATAGGAGATAGATAGATAGATAGATAGATAGATAGGAGATAGATAGATAGATAGATAGATAGATAGATAGGAGATAGATAGATAGATAGATAGATAGATAGATAGATAGGAGATAGATAGGAGATAGATAGATAGATAGATAGATAGATAAGTAGATAGATAGGAGATAGATAGATAGATAGATGATAGATTATATCCATATCTATCTATCTATCTATCTATCTATCTATCTATCTATCATCTATATATCTCCTATCTATCTATCTATCTATCTATCTATCTATCTATCTATCTATCTATCTCCTATCTATCCATCTATCTATCTCCTAGCTATCTATCTATCTGTCTATCTATCTCCTATCTATCTATCTATCTATCTCCTATCTATCTATCTATCTATCTATCTATCTATCTATCTCCTATCTATCTATCTATCTATCTATCTATCTATCTATCTATCTATCTCCTATCTATCTATCTATCTATCTATCTATCTCCTATCTATCTATCTATCTATCTATCTATCTATCTATCTCCTAGCTATCTATCTCCTATCTATCTATCTATCTATCTATCTATCTATCTATCTATCATCTATCTATCTATCTCCTATCTATCTATCTATCCATCTATCTATCTATCTATCTCCTATCTATCTATCTATCTCCTATCTATCTATCTATCTCCTATCTATCTATCTATCTATCTATCTCCTATCTATCTATCTATCTATCTATCTATCTATCTCCTAGCTATCTATCTCCTATCTATCTATCTATCTATCTATCTATCTATCTATCTATCTATCATCTATCTATCTATCTCCTATCTATCTATCTATCTATCCATCTATCTATCTCCTATCTATCTATCTATCTATCTATCTCCTATCTATCTATCTATCTATCTATCTCCTATCTATCTATCTATCTATCTATCTATCTATCTATAACGAGAGTGAAGTCTACAGCTTCATTGTACATATCCAGATCAGACATGAGGCCCTGTCTCTGCCATTTGTAGTAAGTGCTGCAGGTCTCTGGTGACTTTATCCGGATAATACCCGCATGTCATTCCCCTCTCTCCATCTTATTCCTTGGTGACATGGAGGTAGGCGGAGGGGCTGGGGATGATTAATGGGCACACCTATTGTCAGGAGGAGAACAGGATAAATATGGCCTCTATTCTGTACCAGGCCTGGGATTTCATCTGATTACTCTGGCCGGGCGCTGTGGATCGCAGGGCACCTCGCTAACCAGTAATGTAATCTTACAGATTGGATTCTGGGAACACCGAGGGGATTAAGGTGTAAAATACACAGAGGAGAGAAGACATTATTTCATTTCGGCAGCCATCATCTATAACAATTGTCATCATCGAATTACAGCAGGCACAACACATGTGTATATAGACGTAGGAGGATGCCCATTGTCACAGCTGATCCAATATCAATAAAGTTTAGCAAAAAAAAAATCTAATAGCTGGAGACACCGCCTAGTCGGAGAAGTTTGGTCACTCAAGTAACTACGACATTTCTATTCGCTTCAGGAATGAGAGATGAGGCCGAAATTGGGGAAAAAATCGCATCACGTGACTCAAAAAGCACAACCGTCACTCCTCAGGCGTAAGACGACATAAGTGAGCCCCGGCCTTGAAGAACATGATAGGGTTAAATTGTAAGGATTTTGGGGGGGGGGGGGGATTTATATTAACAGGAGGTTGTCTACGACTATGCAAAATTATGTGTACCCAGAATACGTTTCCTCTCCTGATCCCCATGTCTTTTTTCGTCCTTCAATTTTATCTATTTTAAGCTTTTAAAAAAAAATTAAAAAAATTTTTAAAAATTTTTTTCAGTGTATTCCCAGCGGGTTGCGAACAGTGAGGAGATGACTTTTTTTTTTCTTCTAATGAGTGAGGTAACTCCACTTTCAGCTCATTAGTGGGGACAATGGGATTAACGTTCTGAAATTTCTCCGGGACTTGATGGGATTTTTGCCGGCATTAATGTGGTTTTCAGATCTCGGCGGCCGGCCGTTGACAGAGGAACGCGAGTCGTAAAGTTCAACAACCTCTATTCTTCACTCATGTGTCATAGTCAATCCGGAAAACTGGGCACTATGAAACGAAACGTAAGAGGCATCGAGTGTCTAGCGGCGGCGGAGTCTCTGTGTATAAGCAATCACACGGCCCGCTGGAGCCTCGTTAGAGGTGTTTATTGCTTAATGAAATGTGAGCTCCTAAAAAAAAAAAAAAAGCGCGAGAACAAGGAAAGTTGGGATTTAACGTGATCCGAGAAAATTCCCTAATGGCCTGTAAATCCCGTAAAGTTGGGTTTTTCCAGGTTCAAAAACCGTATCGGGACTCTAAGGGGTTAAATTAAATTTAAAGGGGCAATTCATTTTTGCTTTCGAAATAATTAAAACGCGTAATATCACGCCTAAAAAATTTAGGCAAGTCGTCTCTTTCCGTGATAGGTGTGAAAAAATTACGTCATAGCCTTAAAAACAATACAGGACTTGGAACCGTCACGAGTAACTGACAATTATTTTTTTTTACAAAAAGTTAGAATATTTTTTTAAAATTTAGCAAACAATATAATATTTTATTTGAATATGAAATCAAAGTTAATACAATTTTGAGGGTCGAAACAACTTTTTGTTCAAAAAGATGAAACGGAATAATAATGAAATTGAAAAAATTTAGGGGTCGTAATTTGGAAAGTTTGACCGCCATTTTTTCAACGTTGAAATAACTTTTTGTTCGAGAAGGCGAAACGGAAAAATAATGAAATGAAAAGAAAATATTTCAGGGGTCGTAATTTGGAAATTTTGACATTTTTTGAATACTGTTCAATTTGTAATTAAGAAAATGGGTGAACGCAAAAATTAGCGATAGAAAAATTTTTGAATTTTACTTCGAAAAGTTAAATAATATTCTAAGATAAAGTCATACACTAAAAAAATTCTTACAATTTCCATTTGTTCCCAATGAAAAGGAAAATTCAATCAATTTTATTGACATGAGGGTTATAAATAATTTACCCGTTATGAAGTAATAATGTGAAGATTTTGTATTTTGCGAGTAAATTATTTTTGGATACAGATTTATATTTTTTAAGTTTTTGAAGTCTTTGGGGTTTTTTTTAAAGTAATTAAATTGGAAAATTCTGGACTGTATAAACTGTTTTGAAGGCGACATTCAACAGGGCAAAAAGACCTGAAAAGATTATCAGGCTGACATACGGCTCGGTATTGAATCGCCCATCTGTCACAAGTTAGGAGTTTGTCAGTGATCAATGGGACAGAATTGGTAATTGTCCCTTTGTGTACAATATCGCCCCTGCCAGTGAAATCCTCACAGACCTCCACCTTCTATGCAGTGTACATGTGACGGGAGAGATACATAGATAGATAGATAGATAGATAGATAGATAGATAGATAGATAGATAGATAGATAGATAGATAGATAGATAGATAGATAGAGAGAGAGATAGATAGATAGATAGATAGATAGATAGATAGATAGATAGATAGATAGGAGATAGATAGATAGATAGATAGATAGATAGATAGATAGGAGATAGATAGCTAGGAGATAGATAGATAGATAGATAGATAGATAGATAGATAGGAGATAGATAGATAGATAGGAGATAGATAGATAGATAGATAGATAGATAGATAGATAGGAGATAGATAGATAGATAGATAGATAGATAGATAGATAGATAGATAGATAGATAGGAGATAGATAGATAGATAGGAGATAGATAGCTAGGAGATAGATAGATAGATAGATAGATAGATAGATAGATAGATAGGAGATAGATAGATAGATAGGAGATAGATAGATAGATAGATAGATAGATAGGAGATAGATAGATAGATAGATAGATAGATAGATAGATAGATAGGAGATAGATAGATAGATAGATAGATAGGAGATAGATAGATAGATAGATAGATGATAGATAGATAGATAGATAGATAGATAGATAGATAGATAGATAGGAGATAGATAGATAGATAGATAGATAGATAGGAGATAGATAGATAGATAGATAGATAGATAGGAGATAGATAGATAGATAGATAATAGGAGATAGATAGATAGATAGATAGATAGGAGATAGATAGATAGATAGATAGATAGATAGATAGATAGATAGATAGATAGGAGATAGATAGATAGATAGATAGATGATAGGAGATAGATAGATAGATAGATAGATGATAGGAGATAGATAGATAGATAGATAGATAGATAGATAGATAGATAGGAGATAGATAGATAGATAGATAGATAGATAGGAGATAGATAGATAGATAGATAGATAGATAGGAGATAGATAGATAGATAGATAGATAGATAGGAGATAGATAGATAGATAGATAGATAGATAGATGATAGATAGATAGATAGATAGATAGATAGATAGGAGATAGATAGATAGATAGATAGATAGATAGATAGATAGATAGATGATAGGAGATAGATAGATAGATAGATAGATAGATAGATGATAGATAGATAGATAGATAGATAGATAGATAGATAGATAAGAGATAGATAGCTAGGAGATAGATAGCTAGGAGATAGATAGATAGATAGATAGATAGATAGATAGATAGAAGATAAATAGATAGATAGATAGATAGATAGATAGATAGATAGATAGATAGGAGATAGATAGATAGATAGATAGATAGATAGATAGATAGATGATAGGAGATAGATAGATAGATAGATAGATAGATAGATAGATATGAAATAGATAGGAGATAGATAGATAGATAGATAGATAGATAGATAGATAGATAGGAGATAGATAGATAGATAGATAGATAGATAGATGATAGATAGATTAATAGATAGATAGATAGATAGATAGATAGATAGGAGATAGATAGATAGATAGATAGATAGATGATAGGAGATAGATACATAGATAGATAGATGATAGGAGATAGATACATAGATAGATAGATAGATAGATAGATAGATAGATGATAGATAGATTAATAGATAGATAGATAGATAGATAGATAGATAGATAGATAGATAGGAGATAGATAGATAGATAGATAGATAGATAGATAGATAGGAGATAGATAGATAGATAAATAGATAGATAGATAGATAGATAGATAGGAGATAGATAGATAGATAGATAGATAGATAGATAGATAGATAGGAGATAGATAGATAGATGATAGATAGATTAATAGATAGATAGATAGATAGATAGATAGATAGATAGGAGATAGATAGATAGATAGGAGATAGATAGATAGATAAATAGATAGATAGATAGATAGATAGATAGATAGATAGGAGATAGATAGATAGATAGATAGATAGATAGGAGATAGATAGATAGATAGATAGATAGATAGATAGGAGATAGATAGATAGATAGATAGATAGGAGATAGATAGATAGATAGATAGATAGATTAATAGATAGATAGATAGATAGATAGATAGATAGATAGGAGATAGATAGATAGATAGATAGGAGATAGATAGATAGATAGATAGATAGATAGATAGATAGATAGATAGGAGATAGATAGATAGATAGATAGATAGATAGATAGATAGATAGGAGATAGATAGATAGATAGATAGATAGATAGGAGATAGATAGATAGATAGATAGGAGATAGATAGATAGATAGATAGATAGATAGATAGGAGATGGATAGATAGATAGATAGGAGATAGATAGATAGATAGATAGATAGATAGATAGATAGATAGGAGATAGATAGATAAATAGATAGATAGATAGATAGGAGATAGATAGATAGATAGATAGATAGATAGATAGATAGGAGATAGATAGATAGATGATAGATAGATTAATAGATAGATAGATAGATAGATAGATAGATAGATAGATAGGAGATAGATAGATAGATAGATAGGAGATAGATAGATAGATAAATAGATAGATAGATAGATAGATAGATAGATAGGAGATAGATAGATAGATAGATAGATAGGAGATAGATAGATAGATAGATAGATAGATAGATAGATAGATAGGAGATAGATAGATAGATAGATAGATAGATAGATAGGAGATAGATAGATAGATAGATAGATAGATAGATAGATTAATAGATAGATAGATAGATAGATAGATAGATAGATAGATAGATAGGAGATAGATAGATAGATAGGAGATAGATAGATAGATAGATAGATAGATAGATAGATGATAGATAGATTAATAGATAGATGGAAACTTTATATATTTTCCATTTTTAATATAAAATAAGATAGAAGTAATATAAAGTAACAATACCTGATCAGTCATATACATTAGAATATTAATAATTATATCTCTTACATTATATAAAAATGAACAACAACATAATAATAAAAGTAAATATTTTTTTCAAAAGATTCACCAAGTTGTGAACAGATTTATAGAAAGTCCTACAACATCCGGAATCCCTTTCTTATTCTGTGCTATGACTTTATGGGTATATAACACATGGGCTCCTGTACGTGGCTGCAGTTAGATTGTAAGCTCCTATGACAAGGACATTTATCTCTTGGGTGATATTCCATGCCTCCATGCTACATACACACAGTTACCCGTCGGGTGTTGTGTTCACTCTCCGAGCTGTCAATTCCAAAGCAGCATTTGATTGACAGCTGCCATTCAGTAGGGGATGGGCATGTCCATCTGGGGGTGCTGTGCCGGGAGTAACTGTGTGATGACCATGGGCTACTGAGTAATGGGGTAAGGCGGCGGCCCATGGCAATGTGGGAAATGGTGCTGAACATTGTTTGTTGTTGTCAGTGGAGAGGAAACCACCCTAGACGGGGAGGAAGCATATGACTGCCATACTGGGCCACTCCGACATTACCCCGACAGATGCCAGGTGACAACCAGAGCCCTCCACTCACCAAAACCACTGCCATCAACTTTACAGACAAAGGGACTGCGTAACCCATACTGGCCCAGGACAGATGGATAGATGGATAGATAGATAGATAGATAGATAGATAGATAGATAGATAGATAGATAGGAGATAGATAGATAGATAGATAGATAGATAGATAGGAGATAGATAGATAGATAGATAGATAGGAGATAGATAGATAAATAGATAGATAGGATATAGATATATGATAGATAGATAGATAGATAGATAGATAGGAGATAGATAGATAGATAGATAGATAGATAGATAGATAGATAGGAGATAGATAGATAGATAGATAGATAGGATATAGATAGATGATAGATAGATAGATAGATAGATAGATAGATAGGCGATAGATAGATAAATAGATAGATAGGATATAGATATATGATAGATAGATAGATAGATAGATAGATAGATAGATAGATAGATAGATAGGAGATAGATAGATAGATAGATAGATAGGAGATAGATAGATAGATAGATAGATAGATAGATAGGAGATAGATAGATAGATAGATAGATAGATACATAAATAGATAGGATATAGATAGATGATAGATAGATAGATAGATAGATAGATAGGAGATAGATAGATAGATAGATAGATAGATAGATAGATAGGAGATAGATGGATAGATAGATAGATAGATAGATAGATAGGAGATAGATAGATAGATAGATAGATAGATAGATAGATAGATAGATAGATAGGAGATAGATGGATAGATAGATAGATAGATAGATAGATAGATAGATAGATACAATTATAGATACTAGAGGTGAGACAAATATCAGATGCATTGATAAGCAAATGCATAAATGGATACAACTGCATAGATTTATAGACAGATATTATATGGATATATAGAATTATAGATATTAGAGATTGGATAGATAGATAGATAGATAGATAGATAGATAGATAGATAGATAGATAGGAGATAGACAGACAATATTTTAATTGATTACTTTTCATGACGACAACTCAGTGTTACAGTGACGCCAGTCCAGAGATGATCTCTCCTCCAATACATAGGAAATAGATGGATAGATAATTCTATGATCTATTCTTTCATTATGAACTTTGTCTCTCTCTCCCCCATGCTATACATACCCATGTAGTGAATCACTCACAGTCCTATTGCCCCAGTGACTCCCCCGTATCATCGGCCCCCCAGCCCTTACCTGCACATTGTAGTGTTGCCCCCTCCTCCTCAGGTATCCATGTATACAGGGAGGGTCTCAGCGTCAGGTAAAGTTTCCTTCCCGGGGTCCAGGTGGGAAGTTTCTCTGGTCAGATCCCGGCCACACATATAGGACGTCGGTAGACATACACCCATGTGTATAGGCGTCCCATATATTTATATATATAGGGTGACACGGAGCACACCACATGAGGAAGAGGTGGCCGCTCTCATTGGCCGCGGCAGAGCCTTCCATCATACATATTAAACAGCTGGGATGGCAAGACATTGGCTGGCAGAATGGGAAAACCCTGGGGACGGGAGAGGGAGGCGTTGGAAGAGCTCCGGTGACTTGGCTGAGGGGCAGAGGGAGAGGACCAGGACTGGCTGGGGGATGAGGACATCTGTTCGGCATGCATATTTCATAAAGAGAAGGGGGATAGATAGGAGGGAGAGGGAGCCGGGATACAGGGGCCGGGGACAGTCAATCAGGGGAAAGTGACAGCCGGGACCAGCCGCCACATTACAGGCCCCCACGCCCAACCTACGGCCAGGACTTAGGACCTCGTCCCCTCCAAGGCGCCAAATAAAGTTGGGTTTTGGACAGGATGTCGTGAACTTTTGCACTACTCGAGAAACTGCGGCGTTAACGGGGGGGGGGGGGATGGCACCATGCATATTTTATAGGTCCCCGTAATAACGTTATTATTACTTTATGGCGATGAGTTATGGGGTAAATGCGGCTCCTTTCTATTTCTGTTTTTTCCTAATAATGCGCTTCGCTGTTTGCTTTAATTATTCAGCAACTTGGAAACGCGTCGCGTCTTCCTGTCAGGATACCGTGTGCGGAGCGGCGGGTAAGGGGTTGTGAGTGTCTGCGGGGCGGCGAGGCAGGTGAGGGGCGCAGGTGGGAGCGCAGCGGGCAAAGAGTTAAAGGCGACTGTTTCGGAGATGGTGGGCGAGGGCTTTTTTTAAACGTGGAGCTAGGAAAGAGCGATGTTCTGCGAGTGACTCGAGAGGTCAGGGGTGTAATAATCTGCAGGATATATCGCTCTTTATCTGTCAGTGCGATGTTCTGCAGATCTCTATAGGGGTCGGTGGTGTAATAATCTGCAGGATATATCACTCTTTATCTGTCAATGCGATGTTCTGCAGATCTCTATAGGGGTCAATGGTGTAATATTCTGCAGGACATATCACTTTGTATCTGTCAGTCCAATGTTCTGCAGATCACAGTTCAGTGGTGTAATAATCTGCAGAATATACCTCTCTATATCTGTCAGTGCGATGTTCTGCAGATCTCCGGTCAGTGGTGTCATAATCTGCAGAATATATCTCTCTATAGGGGTCAGTGGTGTAACAATCTGCAGGATATATCATTCTGTGTCTGTCAGTGCGATGTTCTGCAGATTTCCAGTCAGCGGTGTAATAATCTGCAAGATATATCGCTCTATATCTGTCAGCGCTATGTTCTGCAGATCTTTATAGGGGTCAGCGGTGTAACAATCTGCAGGATATATCGCTCTGTGTCTGTCAGTGCGATGTTCTGCAGATTTCCGGTCTGTGGTGTAATAATCTGCAGGATATATCAGTCTGTATCTGTCTGTGCAATGTTCTGAAGATTTTATAGGGGTCAGTGGTGTAACAATCTGCAGGATATATCTCTCTCTATATGTCAGCGCGATGTTCTGCAGATCAGCAGACAATCGCGTACAGTATCTAGAAAGCGGCGGAGGTTGCGCTGTCCCTAGAGGTTGGCGGTGACATCAGATTATAATCCTGCAGTCAGTCACTGGAGCGTCCCCTCCTGTATGATAATAATACTGCACCTAATAATTTGTGATATGGGGCGGGGGGGGGGGGGGGGCACAATTTATTAGTAACCCCTCCGCTCCCTCCTGTCTGGTGTGGGTGGTAGACTCCTCGCTCCGCGGTCACGTTCCGGTAAGTCCTCTCACCACACAGGCCGCCGTACCATTATAGCGAGTGCTTGTGTCCTATGGGGCAGACTTATGAGGTGTTTTAGTTGCACATAGCAACCAATCACAGCTCAGCTTTCATTTTTCAAAAGTGCCATAAGAAATGAAAGCTGCGTTGCAATTGGTTACTATGGGTAACTAAGACATGGCGATGACTGATGAACACTCTGCATATTTGTGTGTCACTGCCGAGTCATCGCACCGATCCGTGTCTTGGTACAATCCGGATGGACACACAGGTGGAACGCCATTGCACCTATTGACTCTCCCGCCGGCGAGTCAAAACTGCGGCCTACACAGTTTGTACGGCCTACACACACGTTCTAGGGCCTACACACACGTTGTAGGGCCTACACACACGTTGTACAGCCTACACACAAGTTCTAGGGCCTACACACACGTTCTAGGGCCTACACACACTCTGTACGGCCTACACACACTCTGTACGGCCTACACACACGTTGTACGGCCTACACACACGTTCTAGGGCCTACACACACATCGTACGGCCTACACACACTTTGTACGGCCTACACACACTTTGTACGGCCTACACACACTTTGTACGGCCTACACACACGTTGTACGGCCTACACACATGTTCTAGGGCCTACACACACGTTATACAGCCTACACACTCATTCTAGGGCCTACACACACGTCGTACGGCCTACACACACGTTGTACAGCCTACACACACGTTCTAGGGCCTACACACACGTTGTACGGCCTATACACACATTGTACGGCCTACACACACGTTGCGACTTGGCGCTTGTTATCAATAAAAGGTTGGGGAAGTCAAGTTGCAAGTTGGAAGTCAAGTCAAAGTTGGGTCATGAAATGCGGGGTGTCCATGGCGGCCACCCAGAGAAACATTTCAGAACGAACCATATTCAACCTAAATTTTTAAAATGTTTCGGTCTTGACCTAAACCTGAAGCTTTTGGGTTTTGTCACCCATGAATCACTATTCTACTCTCTTAGATCTCCTTACGGTGTCTGGCGATCCCTCAGTGTCCTCTTCTGGCCTCCTGGATGACGTCACTTACCTGGGGTCACCACTGAGGTCTGTGATTGGCTTCCATTGCAGCTCACCTAGGTAGAGCAAGGAGTGATAGACAGAGGGGTCTCAGGGCAAGTGCACTAGCCCACAGACATCTTAATCCAGGGCATGTTCTTCATAATTCTGAGTCAGCTTCTCCTTCCAGGTCTGGTGAGATTCCACCCACTCCTCCTCCTTTATATGCCATCAGACACCAGGGTTAGCAGTGGGCGCTGGTCCATGTTGGTGTCCTGCCGCCCTGGGATGTACCCCCTACCGTGGCCATTTCCATCAGCCTTCTGATGAGTGCAGGTGAGGGTAGACATGGCGGCGGAAGCTCTGACTGTGGTATCAGTGCTGTTAGGAATACGGCAGTCATCCTCAGCAGGTTTTGGGCAGTTCAGGGCCAAAACAACTTACCTGAGCAGGGTTCCTGCTCCTACCTATGGAGGTGGAAATTGACAGGTCTGATAACCTGGATGGTGGACTCCTCATTGCTTGCCAAGATGATTGGTAAGCCCACGTTTATCCATGACAGGTTGAGGTCTTCCAGCATCCTCTCCTTGTCTGCCTCCTTCGTTACAGTCATCCGAGTGAAAGAAAGAAGAGAAGAAGCTGAAGTGGTCATTGCCATGGGCTCTCTTGGTCTTGTGTATAATACAGGTCCAGTTCTTCATATTTGAACTCCCCTCCTTGAGCAGTACTAGTGCTGAGTCCGAGAGATGGAGGGGAAGACATGAAGGACAGCCATCATACTTTGGTTGGGAGAAATACCCAAGGTGCAACAACAATTTCCGTCACCTGAAGGAACTGGTACTGGTGACATCCACCAAACCTGCAACCTCCAGGGACACCTTCTGGTGGTGGCTCATGCCTTCTGGTGTGGTCAGTGGATACCGCTGGGATAGTAATTTGATTTCTGTTTTCAAGTTCTTTCTTCTGAAGCTAGAGGAGAGAACACAAGCTTCTGGTCACTCCAGGTGAAGACGGAGCTGAGGTTTAAATGAATCCCAGTAGACAGAAAGTCGAGTTGTGTCTTGTCATTTTTTCTTTCACACATCTAGTAAGGGCAGGTCCTGCTCTAGACCTGGTTGTTTGGCTTCATCTGTGTGTCCTGCTGTCTCCTTAAGAATTTAGTGTTCTCACCTGCAAACTTCCTTCTACCAATCCCTGCCTGCATGTTTTGCCCCACCCTTGGTCTTTGTCTGCCACATCTGTACTAAGTCCTGGTCTGTACCTGTCATGTCTGTCCATTGTGTCTGCAATGTCCTTGTTACCTGTTGGCCTATGGCTCCTGTAATATAGCTCTACTACTGTTGGCCTATGACTTCTGTAATTCTGGCTTCAGGAGATACTGGTTCCTATTATTTGTATGTTCTAATCATCCTGACCTGACCTAGTCCTGACCTACCTGGTCAGTTGCCACCAAACTGGAGGTAGCGGCCTGCCAGATTTTCTACAGCTAAGATGATATTCCTGTATGGGGGTTAAAGAGTAAAGTTAGGATAATGCCCTTATAGTTTGCTCCAAGCTAAACTGATTTGGTAGCACAGTGGGTCCAATAAGGTACTGGTGGGGAGAACGTTCATCTACGATCCTACATGAAATTGGGCAAGCTGTGTAGAAGAAACAGGAACATTTGTAGGACTATCAATGACAATGTTGGCAATGAAATAGGTGAGGAAACAGCACTGAATATACCTGCTGAGAATCCAGATAAGGCATCTCTGAACCACAGATGGAGGAGAACCATCAATGTGAAAATCCAGCCAAGGCATGCAAGAAACAGGATTATCTGGACACCAGCAAAAGATGAGGACAATGGGGCAGATTTATTAAAAATGTTCATACAAGGGCCTGACTGGCACAAGGCGCACATGAATTATCTAGAGGACTATGCGTCAGAATGAAAACTGGTGTTAGTTATAATAAATATGTTGTAGAGGCATCTCCACCCATTCACAGAAAGTGGTAAGCAAGATGCAGAATAGGGAGGTGTGAACTGGAAGTCTAAGGACAAGACAATGTTACACGACAATCCAAGAAGAGGTGAGGATGATGGAAGAGCAAGATGAAAGTAGATGCCAAGCCCAAGTACCCACTGGACAGGAGTATCATGTTGGGCAATGAAAATGGGTACCTGCCTGCCATGTTTAAGAAGAACTTGAGAGGGCTCCCATAATACAACTTCTCACTGTTGTTTTACAAAATATGACATTTTTCTTGCAGGAGGGTTATGCATTTTGCCAGGTCTGCTCAGCATCAGAATCATCATTGGCAATATCATCTATTTTATTCATTATAATTTCATTTTTATTCTCAGGAAATACAACATTGCAGGCTATGCCTGCTGGTAGCTTCAGTAAGTCCAGATGTAGTGTTGCTGTTGCCACCCACATTCTTATTGTTAGTACTTGCAGTGGTGAATATCATGACTGTAGCACAAGTCTTCCCTCCTTTAGCCTGTCCCCTGCCCTGTTCTTCAAGTAATTTTACTGCACTGCTTACATAATAGGGATTGACAAATATGAGACACTCTATGTGAATTTTGAACTCAAAGGGTGATTTGGCTAGTCACAATAACATAAGACACTGTGGACAGTCAGAGATCACAGTGCAACACTGATGATCCATCTGACACTGAATTCTTAAATATAAAATTAACTTTATTGCAAAAAAAAAAAAACCCTAACAAAATAAGATTTGACACTAGATGGGTGACCTGGCCAGTGTATATGTAAAACACTGGACCCAACTGTCACTGTACACAGTGTACAATGCAGCAGAGGTTTCCCCCCACCCTACCATAGTTACATCTACCAAACTACCCAACCTGAAGCCCTCAGATATGGAAAGATCAATTAGTAGACCACCTGTAAGAGACCTGCTCTCATAAATTTACAGAGTTGAATGAAATGTTGAACCAGTGCAAATTTTTAGAGAATTTTGTAGCCAACGAGAACATCAGAAATGATGTAACCCGGACACACAGAAGTAAATTGCAGTCTTAAGGTTTTAAACCACCCTGAACCCAGAAGAGAAGAACATTAATGGAGACGGCTCTTCAGGTTCGTAGATCTACTTGATTATTTCTTGAGTAATTAGCTTCCTGACAAAGCGTTGCGTCTTGTGAGACTCGGGGCTGAACATTCTTTCTTCTCCATTGATCTCTTAATACAATAGGTCATTTATCATGGAGCCGACAGATTGTCGTCTTGCCCAACCTGTTGCCTTGAACGAGGGTCTCCTCTGCTTTCCTTTACCAGCTGTTTTACAAGCGGCGACATCTTCATTAAACACTCACTATTTGTTAACCTAAGATCAGATGTCGATGGTTAATCTTTTTGAAGACCTTTTGCAAATTTTTGACACTATTTTAGTTAAATTTAATTAGATGATGGCTTCAATGTCAACGTACACGTATGTATTTCTGTATTCTATCAACGCATAAATATAAATTATTATATGGATACTGGAGACCATATCGTAACGCAAGGTGTCCTTTATGTTATCATCACCTTATAATCCTCATGTAATATTTGGGGCAGTCCTAGAAAATTGGTTCTTCAAATCATAAGTCTTCAATATTGTCTGAGGTCTGTTGACATGTAGCAGATAACATGTAAGATAACATCGCTCAGGGGATAACATGTAAGATAACATCACTCAGGGGATAACATGTGAGATAACATCGCTCAGGGGATAACATGTAAGATAACATCACTCAGGGGATAACATGTGAGATAACATCGCTCAGGGGATAACATGTAAGATAACATCGCTCAGGGGATAACATGTTAGATAACATCGCCCAGGAGATAACATGTAAGATAACATCGCTCAGGGGATAACATGTAAGATAACATCACTCAGGAAAAACCATATATGATAACATCTATCATAAGATAACATGTAAGATAACATTGATCAAGACATGTAAGACAACATATAAGATAACATTGCTCCGAAAATAACATCTAAGTTAACATCTCTCGGGAGATAACATGTGAGATAATATCAATCAGGAGATAGCATGTGAGATAATATTGATCAGGACATGTAAGATAACATAGCTCAGGAGATAACATGTGAGATAATACAGTATCAATCAGGAGATCACATGTAAGGTAATAGCGGTCAGAATATAACATATGTATAATAATATCTCTCGGGAGATAACACGTAAAATAACATTGCTCAGGAGATAACATGTATGATAACATCACTAAGGAAATCACATGTCACAAGATGACATTATTCAGGAACTAACATGTCACTAAATAAAATCACTCAAGAGACAACATGTCAGAAGATAACACTGTTCAGGAGATAATATGTCTGAATATAACATCATTCAATTGAGATAACATGTCAGAAGATAACCTCACTCAGGAGATAACAGGTCTGCGGAATCATCACTCAGGAGATAATATGTCAGATGATGTCTCCAGAATGATCATACGTGTTATATTGGAAGACATCGCTCATAAAATAACATATCAGAAAATATCACCCAGGAGATAACAGATATACGATGGCATCACCAGATGAAGATGACGTCACTCAGCAATAACACGTCACAAAATAAAATCACTCACGAAATAATATATCATTGTCACCCAGGAAATAACATGTCTGAAGATATCATCACCCAGGTGATAACATCTGGAGATATCATCACCCAGGAAATAACATCTGAAGATATCATCGAGGTGATAACATCTGACGATATCATCACCCAGGAGATAACGTCTGAAGATATCATCACCCAGGAAATAGCATCTGAAGATATCATCATCGAGGTGATAACGTCTGAAGATATCATCAGCCAAGAGATAACGTCTGAAGAGGTTTTCTTGAGACATGTAAAAAGAATATATGTCAGAAGATATCACTCAAGAAATAACATGCCAAAAAATATCACTCAGGAGACAGCAGATATAAGACAACCTTACTCAAGAGATAATAGGTGAGAAGACAGAGCATATCTGAAGACAACATCACCTGGAAGTTATTTTGTCTCACCATAAAAACATCAGAAGATAACATTGCTCGAAGATAACATATTATAAGATGGAGACATAGCAGAGTACATGTGAGAAGTCAGAGACATGTCAGAAGATATCATGTCAAAAGATAGAGACATGACAAAAGATAGAGACATGTCAGAAGATAATACCCAGGAGATAAAATGTCAGAAATCAGAAAAATGTGAGAAGATAACATCACTTGAGGAACATCATGCCAGAAGGTCAAGACATGTCGGAAGATATCAGCTCTGAGCGTATATTCTGGCACCACAGGACTCGGGAACACACCCAAACTTCTTTGGTGCTCCTCGTAGATATCTGTCACTTGGTTGTTATGGGACTTATTATGGTGCCAGAAGATGATGGTGGTGGACATGGCTTGGACATTTACTACCTGTAATATTGTTGACGTTTCTCACGGTTTCATATATGGGTAAAATGGTGGATCTCGGGCATACCTCTTAGGCCAGAAGAACCTCACACCATAGGGAAGAAGGACTTCGTGCCTTATCTTAAATTAGAAAACTTCACACAAAATTGAAATAACTGAAGTTTCCTACGAAGTCCATCAGTCCATCAATTATGACACAATGGGGGAAGCTGGAAGCTCCATGTGAAAACTGGTCGTATAAATGGGCCAAATGTTCTACTAAACTGTTCGGTCTTTGTTGTTAATGAGAAGATGAACAGATTTCGAGAGAATATGTAAATGTGCCCACATTAAATTAGGGAATAATAAGCACTGGAGTCCAGCCAGGGTAACTGCTATGTCACTTCGTAATTCGATTAGGAATCCTTTACTTTGTAGATTTTTAGAAATACCATGCAATGTGACTTCAGACAGGTGTTAGAACTACAGAGGTACCTTCAGAATACAGGAATAACAAAGGTCATTGTTTCGATTGTCCACAAATATGTGTAAATCCCCACTAAAGTAGACATTATAGATGATAGCTAACTCTCAGACTGGTCTGCTATGGTCCATCAAGATTGATGGGTTTGAAGAACATCCAAGACGATTTGCCGTTCAATTGAGGTTGGTTGGTATCTAAAAGTATGACTGTTCCACCAAATAAATCTGATCTACCATGAAAGGTCATCAAATGGAGGTTGATGTGCATGGTTGTCTATGATTTCACATGCACCATCCACCATGATGAGACATGAAGTAGAGACCATTATGAACCTGTTCCACTATAATGGGACTTACAAGGGAAGAAGAAAAAAAACTGGTCCACGTGGCTTAGTGGGTTGTAGAATGAAAGATAGCATGGAACATCTCCACCATAGTCCACCAAAGTTTGGAATGCAATTGAGACTGGTATGACTGGTTCACCACTGTTGACCACTAAAATTGAAGTTATTAAGAACTATATTCACCTTGATGGTTGGAACGGACATATGGACCAAAACACAGAAGACCATTGGCTTAGACTCGTATAGCACACTCAGTCATGTGCACGAAGCCTTAGTAGGAAGACAAGGAGTGTCCAACCATGTCTGAAATAGGTTACATGGGATGCCTAACGCTATGGGGACTCAGAGTCGACCCTATCACCCAGGAGTCTTAGAAGGCAGACACTGAAGTACTAATACTTGGACATCTGTCTAACCATGGTGACTTCTGGCCAACTACAAGGCCTGTAGTTCCCATATTTTGGCCCCCAACCATAAAACTGTTGCATCTCAATGCTACGCAATGGATCCAAGAAGATCTGGCTTTGTACCCTATCTTGGCTCATTGTGCATCCCTTCCAGACCAGTTTGTTACTGTTTTGGCCTATCTCTGAACTTGACCTTGACTTTAGTATCACCATTGAACTTTCTTGTTATACTGTCTTCTCATACTCTTGACCACTCTTCCGATGATGACCCCTGTCTTTTTCCAGACTTTACATCTGCTCCAGCTTCAGACATCCCTAGATACTTTCTAACAGTTGAGGACTGCTTTGGGGACCTGAGTAGTTGAGGGAAGTCATAATTTAGGGTGAACAATAGGAACATTTCATAGACTCTGTTCCTCAGGTTAACCAGTGCCAAACCGATTGTGGTTGTAGAGTAATTTAGAACTGATCTCATGAGGTCCACCAAAACTTGACATTCAATGGAGTCTGATATTGTCCTTATGCGCCATGGACCAATGTTGAGACCTAGAATGGAGATTGTCAAGTATCTGCTCCACCATGATTAATTGTAGAGTAGAGGATTGTATGGGAGTAGTCCACATTGATGAGTCCTAATATGTGTGGACCATGTTCTATCATAGGACATAAAGTGGGGGGTTGAAATTGAACAGGCCCATCATGGTGACCCATAGAACAGAGGCTGGCACTCCATGATGGTTTGGATGCAATTTTGCCTACTAGTTTATGGGAATGTCTAAGGTCTTCTGCTATGTTGATCTCCGATAAATCAGTCAGTGACCTCCAGGACGTTGTGTTAGTTTGAAGGCCACCTTGTTTGGGGTCGACATCGAGTCCACAGCCCTATTTCCTAGTCAGAATTCCACAGCGGCGGAGCTGGGACAAGTTCTCCCTCCCACCAACTTGACACAGATGGTCTCGGAGGCCTTGCAGTAAGAGACATCGCTGCGGAGAAGAAGAGGGTGGTGAGAGGCAAAGTGGATCAGGTGTGGAGTGCGGGCTTGCATCATCGTTGCCATGGCACTGATTAAAAAACAATATCGGCCTAATGAGCTTGTGGCAATAACATCACCCACCCTGAAATTGAACACACACGCGCCTAGACAGACATCTGACACACACGCACGCTTAGACATTAACCCCTGCACAAAATACACAAACACCTACACAATGCCGAGGAAACACAATCTGCTACAGGAGCCATGTGCGAGAGGCTGAGATATTATTAGATACAAGACATAGGCGCCCAGCGAGGACACAACATGGCTGTCTACACGGGGGAGAGGGGAGATAGATAGATAGATAGATAGATAGATAGATAGATGATAGATAGATAGGAGATAGATAGATAGATAGATAGATGATAGATAGATAGATAGATAGATAGATAGATAGATAGATAGATAGATAGATAGGAGATAGATAGGAGATAGATAGATAGATAGATAGATAGATAGATAGATAGATGATAGATAGATAGATAGATAGATAGATAGATAGATAGATAGGAGATAGATAGGAGATAGATAGATAGATAGATAGATAGGAGATAGATAGGAGATAGATAGATAGATAGATAGATAGATAGGAGATAGATAGATAGATAGATAGGAGATAGATAGATAGATAGGAGATAGATAGATAGGAGATAGATAGATAGATAGATAGATAGATAGATAGATAGATAGATAGATAGATAGATAGATAGGAGATAGAGAGATAGATAGGAGATAGATAGATAGATAGATAGATAGATAGATAGATAGATAGATAGGAGATAGATAGGAGATAGATAGATAGATAGATAGATAGGAGATAGATAGATAGATAGATAGATAGATAGATAGATAGATAGATAGATAGATAGATAGATAGGAGATAGATAGATAGATAGATAGATAGATAGGAGATAGATAGATAGATAGATAGATAGATAGGAGATAGATAGATAGATAGATAGATAGATAGATAGATAGATAGATAGGAGATAGATAGATAGATAGATAGATAGATAGATAGGAGATAGATAGATAGATAGATAGATAGATAGGAGATAGAGAGATAGATAGATAGGAGATAGATAGATAGATAGATAGATAGATAGGAGATAGATAGATAGATAGATAGATAGATAGATAGATAGATAGGAGATAGATAGATAGATAGATAGATAGGAGATAGATAGATAGATAGATAGATAGATAGGAGATAGATAGATAGATAGATAGATAGATAGGAGATAGATAGATAGATAGATAGATAGATAGATAGATAGATAGGAGATAGATAGATAGATAGATAGATAGATAGATAGATAGGAGATAGATAGATAGATAGATAGATAGGAGATAGATAGATAGATAGATAGATAGATAGATAGATAGATAGGAGATAGATAGATAGATAGATAGATAGATAGATAGGAGATAGATAGATAGGAGATAGATAGATAGATAGATAGATAGATAGATAGATAGATAGATAGGAGATAGAGAGATAGATAGATAGGAGATAGATAGATAGATAGATAGATAGATAGGAGATAGATAGATAGATAGATAGATAGATAGATAGATAGGAGATAGATAGATAGATAGATAGATAGATAGATAGATAGGAGATAGATAGATAGATAGATAGATAGGAGATAGATAGATAGATAGATAGATAGATAGATAGATAGATAGATAGGAGATAGATAGATAGATAGATAGATAGATAGGAGATAGATAGATAGATAGATAGATAGATAGATAGATAGGAGATAGATAGATAGATAGGAGATAGATAGATAGATAGATAGATAGATAGATAGGAGATAGATAGATAGATAGATAGATAGATAGGAGATAGATAGATAGATAGATAGATAGATAGATAGGAGATAGATAGATAGATAGATAGATAGATAGATAGGAGATAGATAGATAGGAGATAGATAGATAGATAGATAGATAGGAGATAGATAGATAGATAGATAGATAGATAGATAGATGATAGATAGATAGATAGATAGGAGATAGATAGATAGATAGATAGATAGATGATAGATAGATAGATAGATAGATAGATAGATAGAAGATAGATAGATAGATAGATAGGAGATAGATAGATAGATAGATAGATAGATAGGAGATAGATAGATAGATAGATAGATAGATAGATAGATGATAGATAGATAGATAGATAGATAGATAGATGATAGATAGATAGATAGATAGATAGATAGATAGATAGATAGATGAGACAGATATGTGATGTCAGTTGGAAAATTGAACTTTTGGGGACCACATGGCCATTCTTGGGGCTCAGTTTTCGGTGTCGCCCTGCCCTCACCCTACACTCTCAGCTGTTCTATGGTACAGAGACTCCATAGACGTTCTCCCGCGCTCTTCACATGCTCCGTGCACCACAGACCCCCATCACCCGAGCCCTCCGCCCCACGGGGCCCTCACATCTTAGTTTCTGGGATGAGTTCCTATTTGCCCCCTGCAGTCTCTTTTCCTGCTTCTTCCTTCCAGCCGGGAAGGCATGTCGCATATCACAGCTGCCTCCCCAGCTGATCCTAGGCTGTTGTTTGGGCATCCTGCCGGCCAGTGGAGAAGACCGAGGACTGTTTTCGGGAGGTGATATGAAGTCCTCTTGGTCTCATTCCCGATGGGAACTTTATGCACAGCCTGGGGAGTGGGGCCAGATGAGGCTCTGGTGTTGGGCCGGATTGTCCTGTGTTGTATCAGCGCTCTCTGGAACCATATTTCACGACTGAGACTTCCAGTTTGTTCATTTTGACCGTCTATCCCCATCTGTTTTCCACCGATCCTTGTCGTTCCTCCATGTTGATCATGATTAACTCCTTCTTCACTTATCCCCTCGTTGAAATTTGCAATGATGTAACCTACACCCCAAAGGCCTCTCTACAATATAAGAGCCCACCATGGTAAGTGGGGCCCCCATTACATCATTTCCATTGGGGCCCATGAGCTACACCCCCTATAGTTGCACCCCTGCCGTGACCAACTTCTGCTTAACAGCCCCTCTCCATTGTAGCCTCATGTCCGGCTCCACCATTACCCTCCTAATGGTCTAAGAATAAACGTAAAATTTTTAAAAAAATTGAAAAATTTTCAAAAATAAAAAATTTTTAATTTCAAATTTCCCCGTTCCCTAGATCAGAAATGAAACAAAACTAAAACATAAACACATTAGATATCTCTGTGTACGAAAATACCCAAAGTATAAAAAATATTGAACATTGTAAAAGTATAAAAATCTAAAAAATTTTAACAAAAAATTTAATAAAAAGTGATCAAACCGTAAGACATTCCCCAAAATTTTTATAGATAAAAAAATACTACTTCCTACACAAAAAGTACGCTCTATGTGGCCCTGTATATGGACATATATAAAATTTACGGTTGTCAGAATTTGGCAATTCAAAGAAATTTTTGAATTTTTCAAAGTTTTTGATTTTTGTTAAGGTGATTAAAAAAAACCCTATATAAATTTGCTATCGCCGCAATCGTAACAACCCGCAGAACACAAGTAACATGTCATTTTGGCTTACCAGAATATTATATGGAATATAAAGTACAGCTTGTCCCACAAAAAATAAGTCCTCATATGGACTATGATTAGAAAACATGGCGGTTTTGATCCCGAAACAAGCTCACACCTATCAACAAGTTGTGTCCGGTATAGCAGTTGCTCTCCCAAGACATCACTGAAGTGTAGTACCCCACGTGACCAGTTGTGGTGCTGTTTTTGGAAAAAATTGGTGCTGTTCAGTCCCTGAAAGTCAATGTTTTTCCTGGATCAAACAAAAGGACCCATCATTGGTGCTCCACACCACCACCTCTCCGTAATATTGGGGAAACAAGCCATTTCACTTAGGGTTGTCTAAATGTTCTGGAAAATTGGGCAAGGGTGAATGCCGAATGACTCAGATGATGGGGCCGACTGTTCAACCACCTGAAACGGGAGCAGAATAGTTGTCAAGTGGTGGAGAGAAGTCTATGGTCCCAATGACCCTCGGTGGAGCCCACCCTTGTGTTTGGTTAATAGTAGACATCAGGGTTGACCATGTATTGGTGGGATAAGAACCTCTTGTAGATACACGGAGACACCTGGTCCTCCAGCTCCATGACTGATCTCCAAGGACAACTGGATCAATATCTCCTCCTACCTGCTGCACCGTGCAGAGTCATCAGGTGGATCTGACAGATGGAGCAGATCTCAGAAGACCTTCTACCCAAGGGAACCCCGAAAGCTAAGAAGAAGATGATTGACATGTAATCCTATATAACCCAGACCTTCAGTGGCCACAATTGTAGCGCCACCTAGGGGAATACAGGTGGCAACAGATCTAGTGACTTCCCCAACTGTGAAAATGCTTCATAGGGTTCTCTAGGACTAAGTCAATAAAGTTTTGTGGAGAGAATATACCCTTCAGTATCTCCCCATCAGGGGGAGAGCCCCTTTAAAATGATTAGAAAATCATAGCTGTTTTCTTCCAAAAACTACACTGCCCCCACAGGCTGTGTGTGGTATTGCAGTTTAGTATTATCCACTTCCATTACTCCGAGTTGCAATACCGGTCACAAACCGTGGACAGGTGTGGTGCTGTTTTTGAACGGAAGTAGCCATTTTTTCTAATTTGGACAACCCCTTTAAGTATTTGGTGGATTTGATTAAAATGGTTTGTAACGAACTGGTTCGGAATTATTAAAAAATTTCCAAAAATGTTGTATTTGGTCAAAATTTTTTATCAAGTTTGCAAGACACGAATCATTATTTTTTTTCCCAGGTTTCTTCAAACCCCATAGTATAATACTTGGAGAAGGCGCCAAAAAATCAAAAACATTCACCAGTCCTCACCTCTCCGGGCCTCCACCACGGTGTCCAAGTCTTCTTTTCAGCCATCATGACATCAACACTCCACCACGTGACTACTGAGGTCCATTCACAGGCCTCAGCGATGTCCAGGAGGCCAGAAGACACTGGGACACCCATGAAACACAACCTAGTGCGTTCTGTGGGCCCCCAATTATCATACCATGAGGTACAATTAGACAACAAACCTTGTGGGCGAATCTCAAGTTCACCCATGTGAGATTCACCCCCAACTTTACCATATGTAACGCTGCAGGGTTGGAGGAACCTGAAATGAAATTGGGCCCCCCGGCCACCATAGGGCCTGTACATACTTAGCAACTTTGTGGTCCAGGATTAGAGACCTTTGAGTCCTGTTCTAAGTGGGCAGAAACACCTGTATCGGGTAGAAGTTGGGCAAACCCTTTATTAAAACTCTGCCCCTTTTTGACCTAAAATTTTTGGACAAAAATTCTAGAAAATTCTGTTGGCAAATATGCCCATGAGGACCGGAAGAGTTCACAATGTAAGTAAGGGGACACGTACCCTTATAGCCGGATAGGCAGTGGTTATAGGAGGGCAGTAGGGTTGAGCGATCAGGATGGGGAAAGATCAGATCCCGATCGGTGATCGGGCAAATTTCATGATTGGGATCGGCTGGAAAATGATCGAAAATTGGATTTTAAAAACGATCTTGAAATCTCAAGATCGGCTCAACCCTAAAGGGCAGTGGTATGAGTTGCAACTGGGCCCTGGAGTCAGAGGGGCCCTCAGGGGCAGGGACTAGTACAAACCTGTTCCCGATTCAGTCTCAGATTTTGGCCAATAGGTGGGATGTGCCGGCCTCTGGAGCACAGAAGCAGGGAGCCAAGTTTTTTAATACAAGGGGTAAATGCCCTTTAACCCTCACGGTTCACATCACTTCCTATAGTATTTGTGTTCTGCTGCGGAGCGGCGCTGGAACGGTTAAGCAGAACATGGACTCTTGCCATCCCGGCACGTAAGTAACTCACGGCAAGTTGTCACATTAAATGCACAGTAGTGACAGCTTAACCTGACCATAACATTGTACTATGGGGGAGGACGAGGCGCGGGGCCAACACCTCGGGCCATCTCCAGAGCAGGGGGGGGGGGCTATGTGACAGTCAGTACAGCGCACAACCTGGACGCCTTCCCCGCTCTCCATAAAACCCTGCTGCCTTGACAATCCCCTCCAAGCAGAGGTCTTCAGCATAAAACAGGGGTGGGCGGCCTAAGTGGGCCACAGGTGCAGCTTTTAAAGATGCCCATAGGGTCCTCTAACTCCTTTATAGGAGCAGCGAGCCAAACCCAAGCCGAAGCTTTTGTCACATTAAGCTCCTATTAGTGCACACGTCTCAATAAGTAGCGAGCGCCGGAGCAGGCGCTAACGGAGGCGGGTGATTAGTAGCAGTTATATGGCGCCCCCTCTCTGCTGACAGATAATGACACCCGCATTCCTATTAAATAACTGCAAATTACATTCATATTAAAGTCTGCCGCTTCGTTTAGAAAGTTTTACCCAGAAAATGCGAGAAAGTTTTTGTAGAAAATGGCGAAAACAGCAAATGGATCGGGATGAGAAGGGGCCCTCGGCAGGGTTAGGGCCAGAGCGGGGTACCTGTGGTTCTGGAGGACACTTGTGTATATGTACTGCCCCTATATACAGTGTTATAAATCATACAGCCACAAGCAATAGAATTGTACCATGGCCGTGTAACACTATCATTGGTTATAATACCGCAACATAGTGCCTAAGTAATACTACCATACATTGTCTACATAATACTGCCATATAGTGCCTAAGTAATGCTATTATATATTGTCTATATAATACTGCCATATAGTGCCTAAGAAATACTACCATACATTGGCTACATAATACTGCCACATAGTGCCTAAGTAATACTACCATACCTGACTTATATACAGTATATACTACATGTTATGTCTATAATACAATCATATGCAACAGTACATACTGTGCTTTCATAATACTGCCATATAGTGCCTAAGTAATGCTACCATACTTGACTTCTATACAATATACTGTATATTACGTTATGTCTATAGTACAATCATATAGGGATTATATAACAGTACATACTGTTCTTCCGTAATTCTACCATACATACCAGACATAATACCGTCACATAGTGCCTAAGTAATGCTACCATACATGATGTATATACAGTATATATTACATTATGTCTATTGTACAATCACATAGGGATTCTATATAGGTACATACTGTGCATCCATTGTACATTGGCTACATAATACTGCCATATAGTGCCTGCATAATACTATAGCTTATACACTATATACTACTTACATGCCATGTCTTTACAGAACTGTATCAGTATCAGTTTAGAGGGTTCGGTATGGGGTGTGTATTAGTTTGGGGGTTCTAGTGCGGGGTTCTATATCAGTCCAGCGGGCCTGGGGTGTATGTTAGTTTAGGGGGTTTGGATTTTGGTATATATTGGATGTAGGGATCTGGTATGGGGTCTCTATTAGTCCAGGGGGTCTCAGGTCTCTCGGGTATGTATTAGTTTCGAGGTTTGGGGACTATATATAAGGAGTCTGGACTAGTGTAGGGGTTCAGGGCTGGCAGCCATATTATTCTTGGGGTGTGATGAGGGGGGTCACATACACTATATAAACCTATAGAGTGCAGATGACGCAGCGACTACCCCGTGTGTTACAGCGACAACCTCTGTCTATAGGGTTGTCAGTCCTCAGCCGCATCTTATCAGGAGTTCTTAGAAGGTGGAGGCTCCGGGAGGGAGGGGGGGGGGGGACAGGAGGAGACGTTGCGGGGCTTTGGTTAAGCAGGGGTTAAGCTGCTGTTTACTACACCTCATTGGCTGCCACTAGTGGAGGTGGAGAGCGCCTCCCGCTGCTCCAGCATAATAAAGGTTAAAGCCGTCTGTTCTTCCTAACAGAACAGACCAAAGGATTTCCCCTGAGTGTGCCTGTGCAATATGTCACCTCGTCTGCTGCCAAGACTTGTCCCCCCGTCTCCAGCGGGCGCTGCGTGCCGCCGCCTTGTCCGTGCTGGTACACGAGGCGCCTCAATGTACCCCGCTGGAGAGACTGGGTCTTTATCAGGACTCGAATTCTATTCATTCTCATGTACTGGGGGCTCCGCGGGATCTGAATATCACATAGTTACTACCAGGCCGGTCTAAATACACAAGCAACCTAGCATATACCACTAGAGGCCCCTCCTACTTCCACATCTTGGTTGTCACTGCTCCGCCCCCTAATTCTAGTATCACTTTTTAAGACTGGCCACTGTAGGGAGATAAGGTACTATTAAGGGTTAACTCCATCGTCTCTTTTGTTTCAAATTATAATAACCACTAAAAGTGTAGGAGAGGTTGTCACAGCTCCGCCCACATTACATTATATACACTTAAAGGGTGAGTCCACGTTTCTCTAGTACTTGGATTTCAAAGTCCTTGAATTATACCTTGTTAATATTCTTGATATTGCTTGATCTGTTAATGATGACAACTGCCACAAGTGATACAGAGGTTGTCACAGCTCCGCCCACATTACTGTGCGTGCACTTAAAGGGCGAGTCCACATTTCTCTAGTACTTGGATTTCAAGGTGTCTGAAATATACTTTAGTAATAATCTCGATATTACTTCATCTATTTGTGGTGACAACTGCTGTAAGTCAAACAGAGGTTGTCACAGCTCCGCCCACATTACAGTGTACACGCTTAAAGGGCGAGTCCACGTTATATACACTTAAAGGGTGAGTCCACATTTCTCTAGTACTTGGATTTCAAGGTCTCTGAAATATACTTTAGTAATAATCTCGATATTACTTCATCTATTTGTGGTGACAACTGCTGTAAGTCAAACAGAGGTTGTCACAGCTCCGCCCACATTACAGTGTACACGCTTAAAGGGCGAGTCCACGTTATATACACTTAAAGGGTGAGTCCACATTTCCCTAGTGCTTGGATTTCAAGTTCTCTGAAATATACATTAGTAATAATCTCCATATTGCTTCATCTATTTATGGTGACAACTGCTGTAAGTTAAACAGAGGTTGTCACAGCTCCGCCCACTTTACTGTGCATGCACTTAAAGGGTGACTCCACAATTCTCTATGATTTTGATTTCACAGTGCTTAAAATATACTGAATTAATACTCTTGATATTGCTTCACCTATTCTTGTTGACAACTTATCTACTGCTCTTCAAAGTGAAACAGCAGTAGTCACAGCCCCGCCCACATTTCTGTATAAGCACTTAATGGGTAAGCCCACACTTTTCTGTTACTTTGATTTCAAGGCTCCCAAATTATACCTTGTTGTTACCGATGATGCTACGTATCTGTACAACGAAAACCAAGAATCTTGTTCATAACACTGAATCAGCGGCTGTCATGGCCACACCCTCATTGTTATATGTGCACTTAAAGGGTAAGTCCATATTTATCTGTTACTAATTTTTCAAGTCTCTAAAGTATACCTTGCGGATAATGATGATATTGATTTGTGTATTCAGGGTCAGAGTCACTCTCTTGTTCTCTTAACTAAACAAAGGTTGTCACAGCTCCACCCCTCTTACTGTATGTCCACTTAAAGGGTTAGTCCACACACCTTAGAATATACTGTTTCATCTATCTATTTATGGGGACAACAGCACTGCTACTCATAGGTATGAAACAGAGGTAGTCACAGCTCCACCCTTATTGTTAAACGTGCACTTAAAGGGGAAGTCCACATTTCTCTATTGCTTTTAATTCAAAGTCTAAAGATACTAATATACCAATGATATTTCTTCACAGCCATTCTCCTGTTCATAAAACTGAAACAGAAGTTGCCACTACCCCTGTTACAATAGATGCACTTAAAGGGGAAGTCCACATTTGTCCATTACTAGGAATTTCAGGCCCTGATAGATATCCTGTTGATGCTGATGCCATTGCCTCATCTGTACATGGTGATAACCCCCCCTACTGTTCATCAAAGTGAAGCAGAGGTTGTCACAGCCCCGCCCCTATTATCACTTAAGGCTATGTTCACACGTCCCTGCAAGTTTTCCCAAAGCGTTTCGCTCATTTTTGTCTTTGGCCAGCAGGAGATTGTATTTGCCAGGAAGTGTAACAACCGGAACCAACGTCCCCGTTTACTGTTCACAGCTACCTGTACCTGCCCTTTAATTTTGTCAGGGGCCCGTGGCCAACATTTTGGGTATTTTAATCAGCTGTGAGAGGGGTCCAGGTGTCTCCAGGTTGGAGAGCCCTGCGGTGGCGGCGGCTGTGTGTGAAGCCGAGCGATAGAAATGGATTCCGGTCTCCAGGAACGCTTCAAGCACAAGGGATATTGATGCGCAACTGATGCAGAAATTTCAATTAAAATTTTGAAAGGTAACGCTATTCAGCTTTCCCGGGCTCCTGAATAGCAAAGTCCAAGTTTAGAACACAATTAAAGGGGACACCCCCCTGTTTTATATAGCTGTAGATAAGGATCTTTGTCTCATCTAAACACGAAGGACCCGGAAAGCTGGGTGACTATGCCTGTAGCCCTATTAGTTGCCACCCAGCTTTCCCAGGGACAGATAACACAAAACTAGCAACATAATAAGCAAACATGCAGACTCTGGAAAGCCTGGGTGATGTTCACTATCTTTACTTCTACTCTTCTGTTTCTGGAAAAGCT
>NC_134271.1:148541925-148661925 GCF_031893055.1 Leptodactylus fuscus
CTATCTATCTATCTCCTATCTATCTCCTATCTATCTATCTATCTATCTATCTATCTATCTATCTATCTCCTATCTATCTATCTATCTCCTATCTATCTATCTATCTATCTATCTATCTATCTCCTATCTATCTATCTCCTATCTATCTATCTCCTATCTATCTATCTATCTATCTATCTATCTATCTATCTCCTATCTATCTATCTATCTCCTATTTATCTATCTATCTATCTATCTATCTATCTCCTATCTATCTATCTATCTATCTATCTATCTATCTATCTAGTATCTCTCTATCTATCTATCTATCTATCTATCTCCTATCTATCTATCTCCTATCTATCTATCTATCTATCTATCTATCTATCTATCTACCTATCTCTCCTATCTATCTATCTATCTATCTATCTATCTCCTATCTATCTATCTCCTATCTATCTATCTATCTATCTATCTATCTATCTATCTCCTATCTATCTATCTATCTATCTATCTATCTATCTATCTCCTATCTATCTATCTCCTATCTATCTATCTATCTATCTATCTATCTATCTCCTATCTATCTATCTATCTATCTATCTATCTATCTATCTCCTATCTATCTATCTATCTATCTATCTAGTATCTCTCTATCTATCTATCTATCTATCTATCTATCTATCTATCTATCTCCTATCTATCTATCTCCTATCTATCTATCTATCTATCTATCTATCTATCTATCTATCTATCTATCTATCTATCTATCTATCTACCTATCTCTCCTATCTATCTATCTATCTATCTATCTATCTACCTATCTCCTATCTATCTATCTATCTATCTATCTATCTATCTATCTATCTATCTATCTCCTATCTATCTATCTACCTATCTCCTATCTATCTATCTATCTATCTATCTATCTATCTCCTATCTATCTATCTATCTATCTATATATCTATCTCCTATCTATCTATCTATCTATCTATCTATCTATCTATCTATCTCCTATCTATCATCTATCTATCTATCTATCTATCTATCATCTATCTATCTATCTATCTATCTATCTATCTATCTATCTATCTCCTATCTATCTATCTCCTATCTATCTATCTATCTATCTATCTATCTATCTATCTATCTACTATCTATCATCTATCTATCTATCTATCTATCTATCTCCTATCTATCTATCTATCTATCTATCTCCTATCTATCTATCTATCTATCTATCTATCTATCTCCTATCTATCTATCTATCTATCTATCTATCTATCTATCTATCTATCTAGTATCTCTCTATCTATCCATCTTTCACAGCAAGTGACGCTAGGTTCACATCTGCGTTCAGGTCTCCGTTCTATGGTTTCCGTCTTCTGCATGCCAGAAGATGGAAAGCACAGACTGGGTCCGGCCATGAGCGGTGGTGAGCGTTTTATGCTCTCTGCCGCGAAACCGGATTTTTTAATCCGGACACAGAGCACTGCATGTCCGACTCTTTGTCCGGATGTAAAAACCCGGCTTTGCGGCGGAGAGCGCAAAACGCTCACCGCCGCTCATGGCCGGACAGCTTTTTCACCCATTCAAATGAATGGGTGAGAAAGATTCCTGCAGGTTTCCGTCTCCTGCCTCTGTTTTATGCAGGAAACGGAAACCTGCATTACGGAGAGCACAATGCAGATGTGAACGAGCCCTTAGATGCCCCTTCTTAGTCTAGACATGTCCTATCAGTGCACATAGTAAGACGACCTCTTATTAAAGAATCTGTGTTAGAGAAAATGAATAAAAAATAATGGTATAAGCACAAAACTGCAGAACCTTCAGACATAGCAGTGATGGAGGTCAGGAAGATAAGAAACATGAGGAGATGAGATACTCGTACGGCAGGGCTTAATGGGTTTGTATTGGAAGGCAGGACCTGGTGAAGACATAATTGTAGAAGGTGCAGGGGAAAAAAGGGACATAACCTCTAAACAACCAGACAGGTCAGGAAGAGACTGGACAGAAGGAGAGATGGGACCTAGAAGGAGATAGATGGGACCTAGGCTGGGCGTGGGTGGGGTTTACTTAGGAGGACATGAGATATGGCCTACAGAAGAACCTCAATACAATTCAAGGCAGATCAAGATGAGGAACGCTTTAGACAAGGCATGGGTGGGATATACATAAGAAGAAATAAGGCAGGACCTGGACATGGCTACAATAGAATCTGGGCAGCTAAAAAGAGAAGTCAATGAAGATAGGTCAGAAAGAGATTTGACTATGGTTATGGAGCCCTTGGGGGACAACATCAGACAGAACCTCATTAGATACCGTAGAACCCGGGCAGGAAATAAAATGAAGGCCAGGCAGAGATTGGGAAAGGGTGAGTTATCCACTAAACATGGGTGGGATTTATTGTAGAATACACAAGACAGGATCTAAAAAGATACCGTAGAACTGAAGCAGAAAACCAAGGATGTCATGAAGACAAGATAAGGAACCCACTGGACATGAGTGGGTTTATACAGAAAGGAGGACCTAGGTATAGGCAAGATAGTGGAGGAAAAATTAGTAAGTACAACAAGGCAGGCCAGGAAGTGAATAGTCTGGAGAAAAGTAGGAAATTGAGGCTCAGCGTGGGTGGGGTTTAATCAGGAAGGCATAAGGCAGGCCTCAGATACTGGAGAACTTGGATGGGAAGAAAGTTGAGAGACAGGAAGAGACTGGAGATAAGCAGATGAAGAGTCAATGAGGCAAGGCATGGGTGGGGTGAGGACAGGTAGACATAAGGTAGGACCTCTGCAGGTAGAACTTTGTGGAAAATTAAGGAAAGACCAGGAGGAGTTTGGAGATCAGGGTAAGAATCAAGATATGGGTAGGTTTTGTATAGTAGGATGTAAAGCTACATACTGTAGAACCTGGGAAGGTAGTAAGAAGAAGGTAAGGAAGAGATAAGGGAGGCCGGGCATGGGTGGGGTTTACATAGGAACAAAGAAGGCAGTACTTGTATACATTGATATTGTGCACTGCCGACACTCTGTATTAACCATCATACTACTACTCCCAGAGGGCCCCATCCCTTGGATACCTTGATACCTCCCCAGATAGCTTTGGTTATCCCATGCCTGCAAGGGTTTTGTATTGTGTTCCTGCTTGATTTTCTATTTATTGACCTTGGCCTGCTGTTGATTCTGTCCTTGATCTACTGACCTGTGTGACCTTTTGGCTACTACCGACTCTGCACACCATCTGCCTGCCTCTGACCTTCGGACTGGACTTGACCACTCTTGTACGTGAACCTCTTGTGCTTCCCCCGGCATCCCTTTAGCCTTTGTCCAGCTGCTATCTACATGGGGATCACTCAGAGAGGTAGTGACCTGGTAGTCAACCCCATATGAGGGGTTAAAGGATGAATATTGGGTAGGCCAAAGTCAAGCTGGTTAGGTGGCATAGTGGGTCCACCTCTGCTGTCCACTACACATGGTAGAACTTGGGAAGGAAGGAAGAGGAATGTCAGGAAAGTATTGGTAAGAAGAAGATAAGGTCATGACTCATTTGGTTGGAAGTGGGTGGGATTAGGATTGGAAGAAATACTGTAGACAGAGATTTTGTAGACCGTTGGCAAGAAGGAAGAGAAAGGTTTAGAAGATTGGGAGGAAGGAGATGAAGAGCCCATGATGTAGGGTATGGACAGGAGGTAGGACAATGTAGAACTTGGGAAGGAAGTATGTATAAGTCCTACCTCCTGTGTTCCTATCCAACCCCACCCATTCCCTGCCTTATGGTCTCTTCATCTCCTTCCTCTCAATCTTCTACACCTTCCTCTTCCTTCCTGCCAAGGTTCTACAATACCTTGGTCTACAGAATGTCTTCCTATCCAAATCCCACCCACTTCCTTTCCAGTTCCTTCTTCACCTTCCTCTTACTTCCTGCCCAAGTTCTACATTATCTAAGAGGAAGGTCAGGTAGGAAATCGGTGAGAAGAAGACTCGACATGGGCTGGACAGGAAAACATAAGGTAGGTCTTAGGCCAAAGGAGACAAACTAGAACTTGGACAGTAGAAGAAAAGTTCAATTACGAAGGAGCTGCATACGAGCCGAGGAAAGAAAAACTGATTTGAAAATAGATGAAGGGCCGAGCGGAGCTCCAGCAGTAATAGATGCGGCCGGAGATGAGATGTCAATAACCGGAGATGGGAATGGAGATCGGAAACTGTTTATGGAGATTGACCCAAGAAGCCGAGAAAATAGAAATGAGATAAGAACGTCAAGGCGAGGAAACAGAAGAAGGAAAGGAAAGAGAATCTCCGCCGGCTGTGATTACCTTGTCCTCCTCCAGGGTGGGGAACCGGAGAACCTGTCCTCCAATTTTGGAGAGTGTTTTTTTATTTTCTTTTTGGATGAGCGGTGTTTTCTGCTGATTTCCCGATGTTTCGCCATGAGAGATAACCCTCAGAAATGAGTCATTGTGTTCACTAAGTGTTCCTGGGGGAGACGAGCGGCTCAGCTGTCGCCGCTATTTACCAAATAACATATGGCAAAAGAAAAAAAAAAAATACTAATAATGCAAAGGAAGACCAAGCGTGCTAAATCAGATTTAATCAGTCTGACTGCCATCCCGAGCCGCCAGCTTCCTCCCACATCCATGCTTCGTCCCACCGACTACTGTAACCCTTTTTTATACGTTTCGGCATCGATTGAGGTTTAACCCTTGCCTAACCCAAATGGTTGTATGGCTGACGGACCCGTATAGGGAAAAAAACAGGTGCCAAGATCAAGTGTAGCAAAGAGGTTGTCCTCGTTGAGGTTATGGAGAACAGAAACCCAACTTGGACTCTTTAGGGCCACTTTGGGCTTATAACTTGGGGATTCTGTGCAAAAAATATTCTGTTTTTACAGATTTTGTATATAATAGGGTATGATTTTGTTTGCTTACCCAGAGGATACTAAAAAGACTCTCTAGAGGTTGCTGTCGGGGTCTATTAACACATATACACAGAATGTAGTAAGCACACAGACCCGCAGGCCCAGGGATTGATGGTATTCTAGATAGTGGGCACACAGACCTGTAGGCCCAGGGATTGATGGTATTCTAGATAGTGGGCACATGGACCCATAGACCCAGGGATTGATGGTATTCTAGATAGTGTGCACACGGACCCGTAGGCCCAGGGATTGATGGCATTTTAGATAGTGGGCACACGGACCCGTAGGCCCAGGGATTGATGGCATTTTAGATAGTGGGCACACATACCCATAGGCCCAGGGATTGATGGTATTCTAGATAGTGGGCACACGGACCCATAGGCCCAGGGATTGATGGCATTTTAGATAGGGGGAACACACACCCATAGGCCCAGGGATTGATGGTATTCTAGATAGTGGGCACATGGACCCGTAGGCCCAGGGATTGATGGCATTTTAGATAGTGGGCACACACACCCATAGGCCCAGGGATTGATGGCATTTTAGATAGTGGGCACACACACCCATAGGCCCAGGGATTGATGGTATTCTAGATAGTGGGCACATAGACCTGTAGGCCCAGGGATTGATGGCATTTTAGACAGTGGGCATACAAACCCGTAGGCTCAAGGATTGATGGCATTCTAGATTTACCAAACCATTGTGTGGAGGGGGCATTTACAGTTACTGCCTGTCTGTTACAAGGGGGCAAATGACCACCAGGCCTCCTTATATGAGATGAGTGCTAGAAGGGACCTCCATTGCATAAATTCATCTATATTACAGAATTAATTAAAAAAATATCAAACTTTTTGAATTTTTGTTACCAAAAAAGGTATTTCTGGAGGATTCTGTATTTTGACCTGAACACATGTTGAATGCATTGATAAGGTGGAGAAGAGACCCCAGATAAAGCGGCCCAAGGATCAGTGGTACTTCAATTCTGTTACACAATTTTGGGTGTGGGGTCAAATGACCACTGGGCCTTCTTGTTATGGGATAGAGGGGTAACTACTTGCACGTGACTTGTGAAAACTCCTGATCAATACATCTCTATTTCAAAATTGAAAAAAAATTTAAAAAAAATGTGGTCGTCCAACACCCCTTTCCCCCAAAGATTTTTTTCTTGAGACCTTCTGTATGTTATTGTGAACAAATCTCAGATCCACCAATACGATGGTGGAAAGATGCATAAGCCCAAGGAAAAATGGCACTTGAGGTTTATCAAACATTTTTGGCTGCGGGGTCAAATGACCACTGGGCCCTCTTATTATGGTGTACTACAATGTAAAATGTGAAAATCCTGTGTTTCAAAATCTTAAAAAATTCTTCCCTGTCCAACATCTCCTGCCCCAAGACAATTGTTTGCTGAGGACCTTCTTTATTTTAATGTGAACAAATCCACTGATAAATTGGTGGAAAAAGAAGCCCCAGATAAGGTTGACCCATAGGCCCAGGAATAGATGGCCCTCCAATTTTATTAAACAATTTTGGGTGCAGGATCCAGTGACCACTGGACCCTCTTGATATGGAATAAATACATCTGTTTCAAAAATATTTTAAAATTTATCGGCTGTCCAACCTTTCCTATGACCTTCTATATTTTATTGTGACCAAATCCAAGAAAAAAAGTGGTCGAAAGGAAGTCCCAGATGGTCAAACTGCCTTTGATTGAGAATGGGGACAAATGACCATTGGGTCCTCTTTTTATGAGATCCCAGTTCTATCAAATAATTGTAGACGGGAACCACTCGGACAATCATACACACCTTCTATAACATGAGGGGCAAATGACCACCAGGCCCATGTGTAATGGTATGGAGCAGGGACTACTAATGTGTCCCATTACCAGAAGAGGATCCAGTTCTCTATCTTAACCCCTGAAACATCAATATTTTAGAACAAAAATCATCAAATTTTTGGTTTCCTTCCCCAATAAGACTGATTTCCATGGGGTTTTGTGTGTTTTTGTCTCAGTCTCGAAATCTCAAATTTTTTTTTTTTGTTCCATCGGCCTCCAAAAATGTCACCTGCACATTTTGGATCCATTGAAATGTAACATGAAAGATTTGTCGCGTCACATTTTGGAGAGCGGTGGCCACGTTGTTACCCTGCCGGTTATGAGCCGGTGTGACGCCAATGGTGAGGGTGACGGCAGGGTTTGCCAAGACAGATGGAAGCCGTGCCGCACATGATGGGATGTGCCCACCGCACCTGCAGTCTACGAACAGAGCTGAAGCCGATCCCAACTAAACTTGTATCCCCAACACAAAATGAAGAGTAAACAACGCCGTACCCTGAGACATTATATAGGAAAGCTACTGCTCTGTGTTATCAGCCATTTAAAGGTCTCTCCAAAAATTCTCTTGTTTTTGTAATTCAGCCCATGGGCAGATTGGCTTCTATGAGGTCTTGTGTCCTTTGCGAAACTCTGAACAGCTAAGGCATAGCTACAGGATGTTTTGTCATATGGACAAAGGTTGAGAAGATCCATTTGTAGATCTTCAGGGAAGTCTATCAGAAGGTTTAAGAGTCACCATAGAGGGCCTGGATTTCGGTCACTTCCAATAAGGATTATGAGGGTATGCCACAAGCCCATGAGGGTAGTAGAATTGGTCACTAGACCAGGGTTGGTGTCATGTTTTCGTAATCCATAAGAGTATGTGACTGAGGAGAAGATCTGTCATAGGCCCCATGGCCCAGAGTGGGCTTGGTCATCCAGTTCCTCAGCTGGGACACCCAATGATCTTTAGAATGGGCCCTATTTTAGAAATTAAACTGGATATTTCATATCCTCAGAGATGTACGGTATTATATACCGATAATGCACTAAATACAGCTGTCAGATTTCCCAGTATGCGCCCGGGTGGTGGAGATATCGGTGCTGTTATTTTCGACACCGGTTTCCCTCCAATGTCACAAAGGAGGGCCGTAAAGCCTAATGTCATTGTGGGCAGTGAGGAACCCTGGCAGGGGAGGTGCTCCTCACAGCTCAGAGGTAACGCAAGGCTATAAGGCCGGCCATTCTGACAGTGGAGGGTTATCAGTGCCGAAAATAACAGCACCGATATCTCCACCACCAGGGTGCATAACAGGAAAGATGCTCTGAGAACATGAAAAGTCCTCTTTATGGAAATCTCTATGAAGTCAGTGGGTAGTAGGGAAAATTCAAGATGGTTGGAGATTGATGTACCCTTCCTCATATGTCCTTCTGTAGATGTGTCCTTCCTCATATCTACTTGTGTACGTGTCCTTCCTCATATATTCTTCTGTAGATCTACCCGATCTCATATCTACTTATGTAGATGTGTCCTTCCCCATATGTTCTTCTGTAGATATGTCCTACCCCATAAGTCCTTCTGTAGATCATGTGCCCTATCCCATATGTCCTTCTGTAGATGTGTCCTTCCTCATATATTCTTCTGTAGATCTACCCGATCTCATATCTACTTATGTAGATGTACCCTTCCCCATATGTCCTTCTGTAGATGTGTCCTTCCTCATATGTTCTTCTGTAGATGCGTCCTTCCCCATATGTTCTTCTGTAGATATGTCCTACCACATAAGTCCTTCTGTAGATCATGTGCCCTACCCCATATGTCCTTTTGTAGATGTGTCCTTCCTCATATGTTCCTCTGGAGATATGTCCTATCTCCTATGTCCGTCTGTAGATTTGCCGTTCCTTATATCTACTTCTATAGATGTACCCTTCCTCATATTATACCTGTCGCACCAGAACTGAGAGACATCAGTAGTGTCTACTTTATCTCATTGGCTTTCGAGGCAGCAGACTGGCATTGACCGTGACTCGGTAATTTATCTTGTTAATAATAATTGGGCCCAAGTCTTTTTCCATTGCAGATCCCACCAAGTTTGGACTGAAGTTCTTTGGACCCAACAGATAAAACAGTTTTGGATACCTACCTTCCAACAACCCCTAGAAAATATACCAGGGTGCCCTTCCAATTTAGGTGTCTGGTTCCTCTAGTAGTCTGGTGGACCGATCCAACCCTGGACCCCAAAAAGTGATGCAATCTAGTGTGTATGACAATGGCCGATCCAGATGATCCCAGAGAGTTGTGTGGACAGGGTCCTGAAGAATGCACCCGCCTTCGCTCCACTTGTTGCGTCTTCTCTATTGTCCTGGTCCCCCCGGCTCACGCTTTTTCCGTTCCTTTTTATCTGTTATTGTTCTCTTTTATCTGCGCTCTCTTCTCTTCTGCTTTTATTTTCTTTCCCTCCCAATTAAATTGCCTCTCCATCTCTCCCGCACTTAGCCACCTGAACCAGGCATGAAATACGACTGGCAAACAATAACCAAACCGCACTCCTCTCCAAACACGAAGCCCACCTCCTTAATACCCAGTAAATAATTCATGGAGGATCCTGCTGCACCCAGCCTGCAAATCTCGCTTTTATGGCGCTAACGCTCGCTCATATTTCATGGCAGAGGATGGCAAGGGGGGCGCCGAGACCCAACGCTGTGAACTGGCGAGCCACCGCGGGCATTAAATCTCCGCTGCCGGTTCCACAGGCCCCCAGCGGTGTCGTTACATAATTACATAATAAACTGACTCCTATCTCAGGGCCCGTCACGTGCGCTCATCTCCCCGAGAACGCAACATGAGCCCCGAGAATAGTGATAACTCAGCCTGTCGGCCATGAAAAGCTAAAAAGACCCATGTCACCCAACTTTCCACATAGCCTGAATGGCAAGGTGATCTGATTAACACTCCCACGTATCCATATATACAGGACAGGAGAAGTGGTACTGTGCAGTGTCCATATATACAGGACAGGAGAAGTGGTACTGTGCAGTGTCCATATATACAGGACAGGAGAAGTGGTACTGTGCAGTGTCCATATATACAGGACAAGAGAAGTGGTACTGTGCAGTGTCCATATATACAGGAGAAGAGAAGTGGTACTGTGCAGTGTCCATATATACAGGACAAGAGAAGTGGTACTGTGCAGTGTCCATATATACAGGACAGGAGAAGTGGTACTGTGCAGTGACCTTATATACAGGACAGGAGAAGTGGTACTGTGCAGTGTCTATATATACAGGACAGGAGAAGTGGTACTGTGCAGTGTCCATATATACAGGAGAAGTGGTACTGTGCAGTGTCCTTATATACAGGACAGCAGAAGTGGTACTGTGCAGTGTCCATATATACAGGACAAGAGAAGTGGTACTGTGCAGTGTCCATATATACAGGACAGGAAAAGTGGTACTGTGCAGTGACCTTACATACAGGACAGGAGAAGTGGTACTGTGCAGTGTCCATATATACAGGACAGGAGAAGTGGTACTGTGCAGTGTCCATATATACAGGACAGGAGAAGTGGTACTGTGCAGTGTCCATATATACAGGACAGGAGAAGTGGTACTGTGCAGTGTCCATATATACAGGACAGGAGAAGTGGTACTGTGCAGTGTCCATATATACAGGACAAGAGAAGTGGTACTGTGCAGTGTCTATATATACAGGACAGGAGAAGTGGTACTGTGCAGTGTCCATATATACAGGACAGGAGAAGTGGTACTGTGCAGTGTCCTTATATACAGGACAGGAGAAGTGGTACTGTGCAGTGTCCATATATACAGGACAGGAGAAGTGGTACTGTGCAGTGTCCATATATACAGGACAAGAGAAGTGGTACTGTGCAGTGTCCGTATATACAGGGCAGGAGAAGTGGTACTGTGCAGTGTCCATATATACAGGACAGGAGAAGTGGTACTGTGCAGTGTCCATATATACAGGACAGGAGAAGTGGTACTGTGCAGTGTCTATATATACAGGACAGGAGAAGTGGTACTGTGCAGTGTCCATATATACAGGACAGGAGAAGTGGTACTGTGCAGTGTCCATATATACAGGACAAGAGAAGTGGTACTGTGCAGTGTCCATATATACAGGACAGGAGAAGTGGTACTGTGCAGTGTCCATATATACAGGACAGGAGAAGTGGTACTGTGCAGTGTCCATATATACAGGATAGGAAAAGTGGTACTGTGTAGTGTCCATATATACAGGACAGGAGAAGTGGTACTGTGCAGTGTCCATATATACAGGACAGGAGAAGTGGTACTGTGCAGTGTCCATATATACAGGACAGGAGAAGTGGTACTGTGCAGTGTCCATATATACAGGACAAGAGAAGTGGTACTGTGCAGTGTCTATATATACAGGACAGGAGAAGTGGTACTGTGCAGTGTCCATATATACAGGACAGGAGAAGTGGTACTGTGCAGTGTCCATATATACAGGACAGGAGAAGTGGTACTGTGCAGTGTCCATATATACAGGACAGGAGAAGTGGTACTGTGCAGTGTCCATATATACAGGACAAGAGAAGTGGTACTGTGCAGTGTCCGTATATACAGGGCAGGAGAAGTGGTACTGTGCAGTGTCCATATATACAGGACAGGAGAAGTGGTACTGTGCAGTGTCCATATATACAGGACAGGAGAAGTGGTACTGTGCAGTGTCCATATATACAGGACAGGAGAAGTGGTACTGTGCAGTGTCTATATATACAGGACAGGAGAAGTGGTACTGTGCAGTGTCTATATATACAGGACAGGAGAAGTGGTACTGTGCAGTGTCCATATATACAGGACAGGAGAAGTGGTACTGTGCAGTGTCCATATATACAGGACAAGAGAAGTGGTACTGTGCAGTGCTTACACGTACAGAATAGGACCAGGTGCATGTGACGACATGTGACCCGTGTCACATAACATACACATACAGTCTTACACATGCCATATATACATGTATACATAGAGTCACCCGTGTCCCGGCCTCCTCACATACTTTGGATGGTGCCATGTCTCTCGGTCTCTCTGATGCCCGGCACTGCCAGCGGCCACTTTGGCACAAGGCACAATCTCATTATCGACAAAGATGGTGGGGGTCTGTGGTGCTCGGGTGGTGGAGGTCTCGCCCCCTCTCAGATTCCTTCATTGATTGTATAATTATTAGGCCATTCCTCTTCTGCCATCTGATGCTATGTATCAGATGAATCTCCTATAACAGGGGCCCGTTCCCTCCTCCGCACCCACAATTTGGGCCAGTTCACAAATCGGGGAAACAGATATTTTGGAAAAAAATCCCAATAAATTCAGACAGGGAAGGTCAGAGCTTAATAAACCCTGCACAAAGGTCTGACAAGGTTCGGAGAGTATTTGGGGATGTGACCTAACTGCCCATAGCTTACCAAAGGAGATGCGGGTACTAGAGATGAGCGAACAGTGAAATGTTCAAAGTTCGATTTGAGTAGCCGCTCAATACTCGACTGTTCGATTGAACATCGAACCCCATTATAGTCTATGGGGAATAAATACTCGTTTAGGGGGGAACCAATATTCGACTCAGGAGAGTCACCAAGTCCACTATGACACCCTAGGAAATGATGCCAACACCTCTGCAATGCAACTGGAACAGCAGTGGAGGCATGTCTGGGGGCATCTAACCAGCCCATGTACCTGCATTATGCCGGGATCCCTGTCAGCTTGCAATATGCGGGAGCTGACTTTTTCCCATAGGAATGCATTGACCAGCATTGATTGGCCGAATGCCATACAGTGTACAGCATTCGGCCAATCAACGCTGGTTCTGCCGGAGACTCGTCTGTGAGGAGGCGGAGTCTAATATCGGACCAGAATGGAGACTGCTGTGGACCGATCTTAGACTCCGCCTCTTCCAGCAGATCCAACGTTGATTGGCCGAATGCTGTACTCTATCTATCTATCTATCTATCTATCTATCTATCTATCTATCTATCTCCTACAGTGTTGGCCAAAAGTATTGTCCCCTCTGCAATTCCGTCAGATAATACTCATCTTCTTCCAGAAAATGATTACAAGCACAAACTCTTTGGTAATATCTTCATTTCTTTTGCTTGCAATGAAAAAACACAAAAGAGAATGAAAAAAAAAAGTCACATCATTGATCATTTTACACAAAACTCCAGAAATGGGCCGGACAGAAGTATTGTCCCCCTCAGCCTAATACTTGGTAGCACAACCTTTAGACACAATAACTGCGCACAACCGCTTCCGCTAACCAGCAATGAGTTTCTTACAAGGCTCTGCTGGAATCTTAGGCCATTCTTCTTTGGCAAACTGCTCCAGGTCCCCCCTGAGATGTGAAGGGGGCCTTCTCCAAACTGCCATCAGGAGATCTCTCCCCCTCCCCCACAGGTGTTCTATGGGATTCAGGGCTGGACTCATTGCTGCCACTTTACAAGTCTCCAGTGCTTTCTCTCACCACCATTTTCTAGTGCTGACCTGAAGTGTGTTTTGGGTCATTGTCCTGCTGGAAGACCCATGACCTCTGAGGGAGACCCAGCTTTCTCACACTGGGCCCTACATTATGCTGCACAATGTGTTGGTCGTCTTCAGACTTCATAATGCCATGCACACGGTCAAGCAGTCCAGTGCCAGAGGCAGCAAAGCAACCCCAAAACATCAGGGACCTCCGCCATGTCTGACTGTAGGGGGCGTCTTCTTCTCTTTGAAGGCCTCTTTTTTCCCTGTAAACTCTATGTTGAGGCCTTTTCCTACTTTTGTCTCCTCTGACCAGAGAACATTCTTCCAGAACGGTTTTGGCTTTCTCAGGTAAGTTTTGGCAAACTCCAGCCTGGCTTTTTTCTGTCTCTGGGTAAGAAGTGGGGTCTTCCTGGGTCTCCTACCATACAGTCCCTTCTCATTCAGACGCTGACGCTGGATAGTACGGGGTGACACTGTTGTACCCTCGGACTGCAGGGCAGCTTGGACTTGTTTGGATGTTAGCCGAGGTTCTTTATCCACCATCCGCACAATCTTGCGTTGAAATCTCTGGTCAATGTTTCTTTCCCGTCCACATCTAGGGAGGTTAGCCACAGTGCCATGGGCTTTACACTTCTTGATGACACTGCGCACGGTAGACACAGGAACATTCAGGTCTTTGGAGATGGGCTTGTAGCCTTGAGATTGCTCATGCTTCCTCACAATTTTGCTTCTCAAGTCCTCAGACAGTTCTTTGGTCTTCTTTCTTTTCTCCATGCTCAATGTGGTCACACAAGGACACAGGACAGAGGATGAGTCAACTTTAATCCATTTCAACTGGCTACAAGTGTGATTTAGTTATTGCCACCACCTGTTAGGTGCCTCAGGTAAGTAACAGGTGCTGTTAATTACACAAATTAGAGAAGCATCACATGATTTTTCTAACAGTGCCAATACTTTTGTCCACCCCCTTTTTTATGTTTGCTGTGGAATTATATCCAATTTGGCTTTTTGACAATTCTTTTTGTGGTTTTCCATTGAAGACAAATTAAATGAAGATAATAATACCAAAGAATTTGTGATTGCAATCATTTTCTGGAAGAAACTGAGTATTATCTGACAGAATTGCAGGGGTGCCAATAATTTTGGCCAACACTCTATCTATCTATCTATCTATCTATCTATCTATCTATCTATCTATCTATCTATCTATCTATCTATCTCCTATCTAATATATATCTCCTATCTATCTATCTATCTATCTATCTATCTATCTATCTATCTATCTATCTTCATTTATGAGGCCATTTGCATAGTATCTGCTCTCAGTCACAGACCGCTTTGCATATTACGCCACAATCCTGCTGCATCTGGGCGCTGTGTGTGTTTAGGGACATGTGTTCCCTTGGCATGATGTAGATTTTTCCAGCATCTTTTACCCCTTAGGGCTCAGGGCAGCTGTCACCTCTCCCTGCTACCCAGCCGCCCCTCCTCCACTGTGCAGTCAGCGAGGTCAGAGGTCATGGGAGTCAGCAACACCTTTCATTTATTCCAGAATAATAACATGAGGATGCGAGAGGATGGATCACAGAGAAAGACATGGCAGGATAGATAGATAGATAGGAGATAGATAGATAGATAGATAGATAGATAGATAGGAGATAGATAGATAGATAGATAGATAGATAGATAGATAGATAGATAGGAGATAGATAGATAGATAGATAGATAGATAGATAGATAGATAGGAGATAGATAGATAGATAGATAGATAGATAGATAGATAGATAGATAGGAGATAGATAGATAGATAGATAGGAGATAGATAGATAGATAGATAGATAGATAGATAGATAGATAGATAGATAGGAGATAGATAGATAGATAGATAGATAGATAGATAGATAGATAGATAGATAGGAGATAGATAGATAGGAGATAGATAGATAATAGATAGATAGATAGATAGATAGATAGATAGATAGATAGATAGGAGATAGATAGATAGATAGATAGATAGGAGATAGATAGATAGATAGATAGATAGATAGATAGATAGGAGATAGATAGATAGATAGATAGATAGATAGGAGATAGATAGACAGATAGATAGATAGATAGATAGATAGATAGATAGATAGATAAATAGGAGATAGATAGATAGATAGATAGGAGATAGATAGATAGATAGATAGATAGATAGGAGATAGATAGATAGATAGATAGATAGATAGATAGATAGATGATAGATAGATAGATAGATAGATAGATAGATAGATAGATAGATAGGAGATAGATAGATAGATAGATAGATAGATAAATAGGAGATAGATAGATAGATAGATAGGAGATAGATAGATAGATAGATAGATAGATAGATAGATAGATAGGAGATAGATAGATAGATAGATAGATAGATAGATAGGAGATAGATGATAGATAGATAGATAGATAGATAGATAGATAGATAGATAGATAGATAGATAGGAGATAGATAGATAGATAGATAGATAGATAGATAGATGATAGATAGATAGATAGATAGATAGATAGATAGATAGATAGGAGATAGATAGATAGATAGATAGATAGATAGATAGATAGGAGATAGATAGATAGATAGATAGATAGATAGATAGATAGATAGGAGATAGATAGATAGGAGATAGATAGATAGATAGATAGATAGATAGATAGATAGGAGATAGATGATAGATAGGAGATAGATAGATAGATAGATAGATAGATAGATAGATAGATAGATAGATAGATAGATAGATAGTTCAGCTCTTTACAAGTATCTAATCCTATCCTGTGTGATACTGTATACTGAGCTGTGTATCTAATCCTATCCTGTGTGATACTGTATACTGAGCTGTGTATCTAATCCCATCCTGTGTGATACTGTATACTGAGCTGTGTATCTAATCCTATCCTGTGTGATACTGTATACTGAGCTGTGTATCTAATCCTATCCTGTGTGATACTGTATACTGAGCTGTGTATCTAATCCCATCCTGTGTGATACTGTATACTGAGCAGTGTATCTAATCCTATCCTGTATGATACTGTATACTGAGCTGTGTATCTAATCCTATCCTGTGTGATACTGTATACTGAGCTGTGTATCTAATCCTATCCTGTGTGATACCGTATACTGAGCTGTGTATCTAATCCTATCCTGTGTGATACTGTATACTGAGCTGTGTATCTAATCCTATCCTGTGTGATACTGTATACTGAGCTGTGTATCTAATCCTATCCTGTGTGATACTGTATACTGAGCTGTGTATCTAATCCCATCCTGTGTGATACTGTATACTGAGCAGTGTATCTAATCCTATCCTGTATGATACTGTATACTGAGCTGTGTATCTAATCCTATCCTGTGTGATACTGTATACTGAGCTGTGTATCTAATCCTATCCTGTGTGATACTGTATACTGAGCTGTGTATCTAATCCTATCCTGTGTGATACTGTATACTGAGCTGTGTATCTAATCCTATCCTGTGTGATACTGTATACTGAGCTGTGTATCTAATCCTACCCTGTGTGATACTGTATACTGAGCTGTGTATCTAATCCTATCCTGTGTGATACCGTATACTGAGCCGTGTATCTAATCCTATCCTGTGTGATACTGTATACTGAGCTGTGTATCTAATCCTATCCTGTGTGATACCGTATACTGAGCCGTGTATCTAATCCTATCCTGTGTGATACTGTATACTGAGCTGTGTATCTAATCCTATCCTGTGTGATACTGTATACTGAGCTGTGTATCTAATCCTATCCCGTGTGATACTGTATACTGAGCTGTGTATCTAATCCTATCCCGTGTGATACTGTATACTGAGCTGTGTATCTAATCCTATCCTGTGTGATACTGTATACTGAGCTGTGTATCTAATCCTATCCTGTGTGATACTGTATACTGAGCTGTGTATCTAATCCTATCCTGTGTGATACTGTCTGCTGAGCTGTGTATCTAATCCTATCCTGTGTGATACCGTATACTGAGCTGTGTATCTAATCCTATCCTGTGTGATACTGTATACTGAGCTGTGTATCTAATCCTATCCTGTGTGATACTGTATACTGAGCTGTGTATCTAATCCTATCCTGTGTGATACTGTATACTGAGCTGTGTATCTAATCCTATCATGTGTGATACTGTCTGCTGAGCTGTGTATCTAATCCTATCCTGTGTGATACTGTAGACTGAGCTGTGTATCTAATCCTATCCTGTGTGATACTGTATACTGAGCTGTGTATCTAATCCTATCCTGTGTGATACTGTATACTGAGCTGTATCTAATCCTCCCCTGTGTGGTACTGTATACTGAGCTGTGTATCTAATCCTATCCTGTGTGATACTGTATACTGAGCTGTGTATCTAATCCTATCCTGTGTGATACTGTATACTGAGCTGTGTATCTAATCCTATCCTGTGTGATACTGTATACTGAGCTGTGTATCTAATCCTATCCTGTGTGATACTATATACTGAGCTGTGTATCTAATCCTATCCTGTGTGATACTGTATACTGAGCTGTATCTAATCCTCCCCTGTGTGGTACTGTATACTGAGCTGTGTATCTAATCCTATCCTGTGTGATACTGTATACTGAGCTGTGTATCTAATCCTATCCTGTGTGATACTGTATACTGAGCTGTGTATCTAATCCTATCCTGTGTGATACTGTATACTGAGCTGTATCTAATCCTCCCCTGTGTGGTACTGTATACTGAGCTGTGTATCTAATCCTATCCTGTGTGATACTGTATACTGAGCTGTGTATCTAATCCTATCCTGTGTGATACTGTATACTGAGCTGTATATCTAATCCTATCCTGTGTGATACTGTATACTGAGCTGTATCTAATCCTATCCTGTGTGATACTGTATACTGAGCTGTGTATCTCATCCTATCCTGTGTGATACTGTATACTGAGCTGTGTATCTAATCCTATCCTGTGTGATACTGTATACTGAGCTGTGTATCTAATCCTATCCTGTGTGATACTGTATACTGAGCTGTGTATCTAATCCTATTCCGTGTGATACTGTATACTGAGCTGTGTATCTAATCCTATCCCGTGTGATACTGTATACTGAGCTGTGTATCTAATCCTATCCTGTGTGATACTGTATACTGAGCTGTGTATCTCATCCTATCCTGTGTGATACTGTATACTGAGCTGTGTATCTCATCCTATCCTGTGTGATACTGTACACTGAGCTGTGTATCTCATCCTATCCCGTGTGATACTGTATAGTGAGCTGTGTATCTAATCCTCTTATGTGTGATACTGTATACTGAGCCGTGTATCTAATCCTCTTATGTGTGATATGTTCTGTTGCGCTGGCTGTTATATCTCTGTATACCACCCTGCTGAGGACTGCTGGTCATGGTGGTGCAGGCCGGCTGGAGTTTCCGGTGTGATCTTTCGGTTGTTGCCGCAGTCAGTCCGGGCAGGCTGCCACCGCTGTCAGGTCTCCCTGGGGTCGCGCCTGTCTTGTTTACATCGAGCTTCGGCAATAACAGCTCTGACATTACCTGGAGTTGCATCAGTCACAGCGCAGGAGGCGGCGACATTAAACAAACTGCACATGTGTACAGGCGGCAAGTGAGTGTCAGGAAGGTTCAGGTGTATCCGCACATCACACTCAATGGCTTAAAGGGCATCCTAAATGCAGAATCCTAAAATCTACAGTAACATCTCAAAGTCTCCATCTAGGGTTGAGCGATCGGGATCGGAAAAGAACAGATTCCGATCGGCGATCGAGCAAATTTCACGATCGAAATCGGCTGGAAAATGATCGGAAATCAGATTTTAAAATCGATCCTGAAATCTGAAGATCGGCTCAACCCTAACTCCAACCTGTGGCTCTCCAGCTGCTGCAGAACTACAACTCCCAGCATGCCCTGCTATGGTCTTATTGGGTTGTACACAAATCTACGCTACTCAATGGACAGCGGTGAAGGGGTTAAACCTGTCATGTGATCAGCAGTCTCCCCACAGTCTCCGCTGTCACCTTAAATCTCTTCCCCTCACTTCCCATCTGGCACGTGACCCTCTGCGGGGGGGGACACCCGGGTCAGGCCCACAGCAGCTGGAAGAGGGGTGAGAAGATGGAGTAAGGGGCCCCTAATGACAGGGAGACAAGCCCCTCCCCCTACAAAATCCTCAAGAAGGCCTAGACAGACGGCAGTCACATTTGTATCATCTATAGATCTCCACTAGCCGGTGTAGTAGTGCTGGCGGAAATCACAAACTCAGCTCTGCTACATCTGTGTATTGGATATCTATTTACAGCGCTGATGGAAAGCAAGAGAGGGCATTGTGGAAGACAGTGACATCTAGAGGCTACAGTGCGGTACTGCAGGGATTTCTATAGAAAGGTACTCAACGTGACACCTAGAGGTTACAGCTCAGTACTGCGGTGATTTCTATAGAAAGGTACTCAACGTGACACCTAGAGGTTACAGCTCAGTACTGCAGTGATTTCTACAGAAAGGTACTCAACGTGACACCTAGAGGTTACAGCTCAGTACTGCAGTGATTTCTATAGAAAGGTACTCAACGTGACACCTAGAGGTTACAGCTCAGTACTGCAGTGATTTCTACAGAAAGGTACTCAACGTGACACCTAGAGGTTACATCTCAGTACTGCAGTGATTTCTATAGAAAGGTACTCAACGTGACACCTAGAGGTTACAGCTCAGTACTGCAGTGATTTCTATAGAAAGGTACTCAACGTGACACCTAGAGGTTACAGCTCAGTACTGCAGTGATTTCTATAGAAAGGTACTCGATGTGACACCTAGAGGTTACAGCTCAGTACTGCAGTGATTTCTATAGAAAGGTACTCAACGTGACACCTAGAGGTTACAGCTCAGTACTGCAGTGATTTCTACAGAAAGGTACTCAACGTGACACCTAGAGGTGACAGCTCAGTACTGCAGTGATTTCTACAGAAAGGTACTCAACGTGACACCTAGAGGTGACAGCTCAGTACTGCAGTGATTTCTATAGAAAGGTACTCGATGTGACACCTAGAGGTGACAGCTCAGTACTGCAGTGATTTCTATAGAAAGGAACTCGACGTGACACCTAGAGGTGACAGCTCAGTACTGCAGTGATTTCTATAGAAAGGTACTCAACGTGACACCTAGAGGTTACAGCTCAGTACTGCAGTGATTTCTATAGAAAGGTACTCGATGTGACACCTAGAGGTTACAGCTCAGTACTGCAGTGATTTCTATAGAAAGGTACTCAACGTGACACCTAGAGGTTACAGCTCAGTACTGCAGTGATTTCTACAGAAAGGTACTCAACGTGACACCTAGAGGTGACAGCTCAGTACTGCAGTGATTTCTACAGAAAGGTACTCAACGTGACACCTAGAGGTGACAGCTCAGTACTGCAGTGATTTCTATAGAAAGGTACTCGATGTGACACCTAGAGGTGACAGCTCAGTACTGCGGTGATTTCTATAGAAAGGAACTCGACGTGACACCTAGAGGTTACAGCTCACTACTGCAGTGATTTCTATAGAAAGGAACTCGACGTGACACCTAGAGGTGACAGCTCAGTACTGCGGTGATTTCTATAGAAAGGTACTCAACGTGACACCTAGAGGTTACATCGCAGTACTACAATAGTTAACTATCGCTTTCTATGAATTCAGTTTCTGATTTTTATCAATTCAGTTTCCCATCGCTCTATGAAGTCAATCTCCTGTCTCTATCAATCCTTACCTATCTCATTCTGAGTGCAGAGATCCTATCTCGCTCATCTCACCCCACACATCAGACTTCTTCTCAGTCTCCCTGGTCTTTCTATACAGCCGGAGTCAGCCATGATGTCTGACTTCTCGTCTCTTCTGATTGTCTCTCTCATCACGAGTGCAAGGCATTATGGCTGAACCCATCTGATCCCCCGAGGGCCATGTTAGTTGGTTCATTCCAAAACCAGTTTGCTCCTCTCTACTTCTACGTTATGGCAGTCATTCTACGAGGCGTAAATCTGAGATTTCCATCAAACACTTATCAGCAAAATTTCGATTTTTAGTCCTTTTATTACATTTTAGGAAAGGGGAACAAAAAAAAAAACAAAAAAAAAAAAACACAAGAACAATGAGAGATCCCGAATGTTGTTCATGAAAAATCACCCGGCAACTCCGAAAGTCCCAATAATTCTGTAGGTGGCGAAAAAAATTGTTCTGAATTTCACAAAAAAATTTACACGTAAAGAAGCGGAGAATCTGAAAAATTACCACAGAAGAGATGGAGACTGCCATAAAGGGAGACTGCCGCCAAACTGTCCACACAGCGCGTGTCTGCTGGTGTCATGGGGCTGAACCAGATTAGATGTGTACAGGTATAGCGGCCAGGGGAACACGGCCTACCAACCCGGACCTCCATTGGTGGGAGGGTAGGCTACCTCTATGGAAAGACTAGTAAGTGGAGGTGTGTTGGCCACCAACCAATGGAAAGCTTGGTTGATACAGGTATGCGGGCTACCAGCCAATGGAAGAAATGGTTGATAGGAGTGTGCTCGCCACTAACCAATGGAAAGCATGGTTGAACCAGTCAATCATCGGGTTGGCAGGCAGCATGCTACTATGAACTAGCGATTCCATTGGTTGGCAGCCAGCACCAGCCTATGAACCAGTGACTCCATTGGTTGGCAGGAAGCACCGCCCTACGAACCAGTAACTCCATTGGTTGACAGGCAGCACCGCCCTATGAACCAGTCAATCGTTGAGTTGGCAGGCAGCACACCCCCAACCAACCAACCTGGTCTCAGATCTTCAGCTCATGGCTGAATTGGGAGTCCATCAGTAAGTGGGAAGAATCAGGAGTACCCCTCTACGTGTTGTTGGCTGGTGTCCATTTTGGAGTGAGGAAGTGGGTTAACCGTTTCTAAGCTGCACAGTAAAGCAGAGGACGCATTTGGTCCCGGATCTGGAGCCTCCATCTTGGAAACTCCGTGTCGTCACGTTGCACTTTTTCCTGTCGGTGGGGGAGGATTGTTGATCCCCGTCATGGGCGCTGCTTGAACCCAAAGGAGAAAATTAAAAAAAAAAAAAACTGAAGTCCCTTCCAGTGTGGATCCGTCAGCAGCATGGGCGTTCCCACCCAACCAGTGCAAGCAGCAGCTATCACAGTCCTCCGTCCAGCAGGGAGCAGTAGAGTCTCTAGTAAGCCCCCGCGTCGCCATCTTGTGTGCTGGTGAACAGTATGGCGGCCTTGGAGTTGATAAAGTAGGTGGCTCCGAAAGACACCAGGAGGACGACGATGCCGACGACTAGCGTGATCACCTGCGGGCAAAGACAGAAACGCAACAGAGAGGAGATTAACCTTCACGCTTCATGACATCATCGGTGACATCACAGACGCCGGCCACACCCACCTCTAGCTCGTGACTGGGCACTAGGAATATGCGGGCCCGGATTTCCTTCCAGCGGCTTTCGGTCCAGGTGGAATACTCTTTGGAATCCCACTCGTTCAACTCGAAGGCGGGAGACTCGGCCAGGTGGCTGCGGAGGGTGCTGCGTACGCAATACGGGGCCCGGGTGGTAGAGTTATCATCCAGTGGACCCTGCACCCATAAGTACTCGTACAACTGAGAAAAAATAATAAGATATATAGGGAATGCTGGGAGATTTCAGCTCTGAAGCCTGCAGAATAGTGAGCGCAGCTCCGGAGCGTAACGTATACTTGCCTCTCTCTTGGGATCGTTGGCCTTGTCGGGGCTCTGACATTCCTCCTTGGTGTAATTGACCACTTGCCCGGTCAGGTTGGCGAGGACGGAGATCAGGAAGCTGGTGGGGGGGTTTGGGGTGGGCTTGTTGCCCATGGAGGTGGCCGTCACGTAATACTGCGGAGGTTTGTCCTCTATGGGGAAAAAAACCCGACACCATTAACCCCTTCACGAGCCTGGTCCGCGGCCGGAACTTTTTGGTTCGGTCAGGGGGTTGACCGGTCCTTACCCAGATGCCCCTTCCAGTCGGAGCGGATGATGGACTGAAACCAGCTGTTGTTGGACATCACCAGGAAGCCGTATAACATCCGCGTGACCTGCAAGACGACCGAGAATCCCCTGAGGCCTCCAGATTTGGCATATGGGCTACTCAATATTCACAATTCGGACAAAAATTTTGCCCATTTCCGGTCATTTTCATCTCTCCCCCTTAGTCAGACATGTGACCTGACCGGCTTTAGATCTGATTGGAGGAGAAAAGTAAAAGGGACCGGATTTATAGAAGGACTGAATATGTGTGACCGGCTTCTTACCGACTTCACATCCACTTTGATTTCGGCGCCGTCTTTACCGCCCGCCAGCTGGTACAGGGTCTTGGCGAGCACAGTGGCGACTTCTGAGAGAGACTGCAAACAAAAAGAGCAATAAAGTTATTTTATATACACTTTTTTTTTTTTTTAGTTCTGTTTTTGAGAATCAACTGAGCATGCCCCGGCTGTCACGTGTAGAGTCACTTGTAGTCACCTGAGCATGCCCCGGCTGTCACGTGTACAGTCACTAGTAGTCACCTGAGCATGCCCCGGCTGTCACGTGTACAGTCACTAGTAGTCACCTGAGCATGCCCCCGCTGTCACGTGTACAGTCACTAGTAGTCACCTGAGCATGCCCCGGCTGTCACGTGTACAGTCACTAGTAGTCACCTGAGCATGCCCCGGCTGTCACGTGTACAGTCACTAGTAGTCACCTGAGCATGCCCCAGCTGTCACGTGTACAGTCACTAGTAGTCACCTGAGCGTGCCCCGGCTGTCACGTGTAGAGTCACTAGTAGTCACCTGAGCGTGCCCCGGCTGTCATGTGTACACATCACTAGTAGTCACCTGAGCATGCCCCGGCTGTCACATGTACAGTCACTAGTAGTCACCTGAGCATGCCCCGGCTGTCACGTGTACAGTCACTAGTAGTCACCTGAGCGTGCCCCGGCTGTCACGTGTACAGCCACTAGTAGTCACCTGAGCATGCCCCGGCTGTCACATGTAGAGTCACTAGTAGTCACCTGAGCATGCCCCGGCTGTCACGTGTACAGTCACTAGTAGTCACCTGAGCATGCCCCGGCTGTCACGTGTAGAGTCACTAGTAGTCACCTGAGCATGCCCCGGCTGTCACGTGTACAGCCACTAGTAGTCACCTGAGCATGCCCCGGCTGTCACGTGTACAGTCACTAGTAGTCACCTGAGCATGCCCCGGCTGTCACGTGTACAGCCACTAGTAGTCACCTGAGCATGCCCCGGCTGTCACATGTAGAGTCACTAGTAGTCACCTGAGCATGCCCCGGCTGTCACGTGTACAGTCACTAGTAGTCACCTGAGCATGCCCCGGCTGTCACGTGTAGAGTCACTAGTAGTCACCTGAGCATGCCCCGGCTGTCACGTGTACAGTCACTAGTAGTCACCTGAGCATGCCCCGGCTGTCACGTGTAGAGTCACTAGTAGTCACCTGAGCATGCCCCGGCTGTCACATGTACAGTCACTAGTAGTCACCTGAGCATGCCCCGGCTGTCACGTGTAGAGTCACTAGTAGTCACCTGAGCATGCCCCGGCTGTCACGTGTACAGTCACTAGTAGTCACCTGAGCATGCCCCGGCTGTCACGTGTACAGTCACTAGTAGTCACCTGAGCATGCCCCGGCTGTCACGTGTACACAGCCACTAGTAGTCACCTGAGCATGCCCCGGCTGTCACATGTACAGTCACTAGTAGTCACCTGAGCATGCCCCGGCTGTCACGTGTACAGTCACTAGTAGTCACCTGAGCATGCCCCGGCTGTCACGTGTACAGCCACTAGTAGTCACCTGAGCATGCCCCGGCTGTCACGTGTACAGTCACTAGTAGTCACCTGAGCATGCCCCGGCTGTCACGTGTACAGTCACTAGTAGTCACCTGAGCATGCCCCGGCTGTCACATGTACAGTCACTAGTAGTCACCTGAGCATGCCCCGGCTGTCACGTGTACAGTCACTAGTAGTCACCTGAGCATGCCCCGGCTGTCACGTGTACAGTCACTAGTAGTCACCTGAGCATGCCCCAGCTGTCACGTGTACAGTCACTAGTAGTCACCTGAGCATGCCCCGGCTGTCACGTGTACAGTCACTAGTAGTCACCTGAGCATGCCCCGGCTGTCACATGTAGAGTCACTAGTAGTCACCTGAGCATGCCCCGGCTGTCACGTGTACAGTCACTAGTAGTCACCTGAGCATGCCCCGGCTGTCACGTGTACAGTCACTAGTAGTCACCTGAGCGTGCCCCGGCTGTCACGTGTACAGCCACTAGTAGTCACCTGAGCATGCCCCGGCTGTCACATGTAGAGTCACTAGTAGTCACCTGAGCATGCCCCGGCTGTCACGTGTACAGTCACTAGTAGTCACCTGAGCATGCCCCGGCTGTCACGTGTAGAGTCACTAGTAGTCACCTGAGCATGCCCCGGCTGTCACGTGTACAGCCACTAGTAGTCACCTGAGCATGCCCCGGCTGTCACGTGTACAGTCACTAGTAGTCACCTGAGCATGCCCCGGCTGTCACGTGTACAGCCACTAGTAGTCACCTGAGCATGCCCCGGCTGTCACATGTAGAGTCACTAGTAGTCACCTGAGCATGCCCCGGCTGTCACGTGTACAGTCACTAGTAGTCACCTGAGCATGCCCCGGCTGTCACGTGTAGAGTCACTAGTAGTCACCTGAGCATGCCCCGGCTGTCACGTGTACAGTCACTAGTAGTCACCTGAGCATGCCCCGGCTGTCACGTGTACACAGCCACTAGTAGTCACCTGAGCATGCCCCGGCTGTCACATGTACAGTCACTAGTAGTCACCTGAGCATGCCCCGGCTGTCACGTGTACAGTCACTAGTAGTCACCTGAGCATGCCCCGGCTGTCACGTGTACAGCCACTAGTAGTCACCTGAGCATGCCCCGGCTGTCACGTGTACAGTCACTAGTAGTCACCTGAGCATGCCCCGGCTGTCACGTGTACAGTCACTAGTAGTCACCTGAGCATGCCCCGGCTGTCACATGTACAGTCACTAGTAGTCACCTGAGCATGCCCCGGCTGTCACGTGTACAGTCACTAGTAGTCACCTGAGCATGCCCCGGCTGTCACGTGTACAGTCACTAGTAGTCACCTGAGCATGCCCCAGCTGTCACGTGTACAGTCACTAGTAGTCACCTGAGCATGCCCCGGCTGTCACGTGTACAGTCACTAGTAGTCACCTGAGCATGCCCCGGCTGTCACATGTAGAGTCACTAGTAGTCACCTGAGCATGCCCCGGCTGTCACGTGTACAGTCACTAGTAGTCACCTGAGCATGCCCCGGCTGTCACGTGTACAGTCACTAGTAGTCACCTGAGCGTGCCCCGGCTGTCACGTGTACAGCCACTAGTAGTCACCTGAGCATGCCCCGGCTGTCACATGTAGAGTCACTAGTAGTCACCTGAGCATGCCCCGGCTGTCACGTGTACAGTCACTAGTAGTCACCTGAGCATGCCCCGGCTGTCACGTGTAGAGTCACTAGTAGTCACCTGAGCATGCCCCGGCTGTCACGTGTACAGCCACTAGTAGTCACCTGAGCATGCCCCGGCTGTCACGTGTACAGTCACTAGTAGTCACCTGAGCATGCCCCGGCTGTCACGTGTACAGCCACTAGTAGTCACCTGAGCATGCCCCGGCTGTCACATGTAGAGTCACTAGTAGTCACCTGAGCATGCCCCGGCTGTCACGTGTACAGTCACTAGTAGTCACCTGAGCATGCCCCGGCTGTCACGTGTAGAGTCACTAGTAGTCACCTGAGCATGCCCCGGCTGTCACGTGTACAGTCACTAGTAGTCACCTGAGCATGCCCCGGCTGTCACGTGTAGAGTCACTAGTAGTCACCTGAGCATGCCCCGGCTGTCACGTGTACAGCCACTAGTAGTCACCTGAGCATGCCCCGGCTGTCACGTGTACAGCCACTAGTAGTCACCTGAGCATGCCCCGGCTGTCACATGTACAGTCACTAGTAGTCACCTGAGCATGCCCCGGCTGTCACGTGTAGAGTCACTAGTAGTCACCTGAGCATGCCCCGGCTGTCACGTGTACAGTCACTAGTAGTCACCTGAGCATGCCCCGGCTGTCACGTGTACAGTCACTAGTAGTCACCTGAGCATGCCCCGGCTGTCACGTGTACACAGCCACTAGTAGTCACCTGAGCATGCCCCGGCTGTCACATGTACAGTCACTAGTAGTCACCTGAGCATGCCCCGGCTGTCACGTGTACAGTCACTAGTAGTCACCTGAGCATGCCCCGGCTGTCACGTGTACAGCCACTAGTAGTCACCTGAGCATGCCCCGGCTGTCACGTGTACAGTCACTAGTAGTCACCTGAGCATGCCCCGGCTGTCACGTGTACAGTCACTAGTAGTCACCTGAGCATGCCCCGGCTGTCACATGTACAGTCACTAGTAGTCACCTGAGCATGCCCCGGCTGTCACGTGTACAGTCACTAGTAGTCACCTGAGCATGCCCCGGCTGTCACGTGTACAGCCACTAGTAGTCACCTGAGCATGCCCCGGCTGTCACGTGTACAGTCACTAGTAGTCACCTGAGCATGCCCCGGCTGTCACGTGTACAGTCACTAGTAGTCACCTGAGCATGCCCCGGCTGTCACGTGTACAGTCACTAGTAGTCACCTGAGCATGCCCCGGCTGTCACGTGTACAGTCACTAGTAGTCACCTGAGCATGCCCCGGCTGTCACGTGTAGAGTCACTAGTAGTCACCTGAGCATGCCCCGGCTGTCACGTGTACAGTCACTAGTAGTCACCTGAGCATGCCCCGGCTGTCACGTGTACACAGCCACTAGTAGTCACCTGAGCATGCCCCGGCTGTCACATGTACAGTCACTAGTAGTCACCTGAGCATGCCCCGGCTGTCACATGTACAGTCACTAGTAGTCACCTGAGCATGCCCCGGCTGTCACGTGTACAGTCACTAGTAGTCACCTGAGCGTGCCCCGGCTGTCACGTGTACACAGCCACTAGTAGTCACCTGAGCATGCCCCGGCTGTCACATGTACAGTCACTAGTAGTCACCTGAGCATGCCCCGGCTGTCACGTGTACAGTCACTAGTAGTCACCTGAGCATGCCCCGGCTGTCACGTGTACAGCCACTAGTAGTCACCTGAGCATGCCCCGGCTGTCACATGTACAGTCACTAGTAGTCACCTGAGCATGCCCCGGCTGTCACGTGTACAGTCACTAGTAGTCACCTGAGCATGCCCCGGCTGTCACGTGTACAGTCACTAGTAGTCACCTGAGCATGCCCCGGCTGTCACGTGTACAGTCACTAGTAGTCACCTGAGCATGCCCCGGCTGTCACGTGTACAGTCACTAGTAGTCACCTGAGCAGTGTCTGTGATATAGTTGAGAGCCTCTTCTTTAGAGAGTCCGCTGGGATAGCTCACGTTGATGCTGGCGGCCATATCATACATACTGTTATAGTACCTGCGGGAGGAGAGAAGCCTCATCAGCTCCTGTTCTAAGGCTGCACACTGCCACCTGCTGGAGGAAATCACACTACAATGCTCGGGCCATTGACCCTGGAGACTGGCTGGTCAATGCCCAATAACTAGTATCTGGGACTGTGATACTGAGCTCCACTTTCTCTTCTCAGGCAGTGACATCACATCTGCTGGGCACATGACCATTCACATGAATGGGGATGAACTGCAATACCAGAGATCGCCACTATAGAAAGGATGGCGCTGTGCTGGGTAAGCAGAGAAGCGAAAACAGCAATCAAGTCTACCGTCCCAGACAAGCTAGTAAATACATGTATAACCTGTACAGTAACCCTGGAGAACCTCATCTTACATCTTAAGTGCTTACATTCCTCTGTTACTACTACTGGAAATATATGAATAACCTGACAGGCGTTAACAGGGTGTGTCGCAACACTCTCTACAACCGTCCAATCAGAGCCGACCCCGTATTGATAAGGAGAGGGTTAACACCCAGCTGTCAAATTAATCAGCTATACTTCCAGGAGGAATAACAGAGGAATCGTACAACACACAGTTAGAAGAGAAGATGCTCCAGAATTGTTATATTATGGGATAGACTCACATTTACTCAAACAGTAAGGTCAAGGGAGTCATTATTAAAGCTGTATACTGATCGCCCCCTAGTGGTGGCAATAGGCAAACCTAAAGAATCAGGTCAATCAGAATGCTGATGACTCCTGCAACATAAATGGCGGCCGATAGGAGTTTCAGGAGGGGTGAGGAGGGTAGCGGTAGCCTTACATGTTGCGGTAGGTAGCTCTGTGGTCGGTCAGCACCACCCCGGGGATATTACGGGCTCTCAGGAACCTCTGGAAGGAGGCGGGCGGGAGGGCTTGGGACTGGCCGACTTCTTGCAGGGTGACATTGGTGTCTCTGCTGGAGGTTTTCAGAGCCGCGATCATCTGCTCCACCTGGTAGAGGAGAACAACTAGAGTATAAAAGTGCTGTTCACTACCCGGCCACTAGAGGGAGCCAAACATTCCTCTGGTCACCACCACCCGAGCACCTACCTCAGCGTTCAAAGACTCGTTACTGCGGGAGATAGGATCGGTGTGGATCCACAGAACAGAGCTGTTCCTCAGCGCCACCTGGTGGACAAGAGCAGAATCAGAAAAAGAAAAAGTTAACCCTTACAGATCATAGGGGCGACCCTGGACTAGGAGCCGACCTGCAGTGTAAAGCATGGCGGACAGACAGTAACCACCTAGGTGACTTACCTGACTGAGCTCGACAAAGGAGTGAATGTTGTTCAGCCGGACGGGAAATCTCCCCTTCTCCATGTCATAAACCATGCGGGAGCTGCCGATGTAATCAAAGACTTCCTGAAGAAAACAAACAAGAGAGTGTCAACGTCTTCCCCGAAAATGAAGGAAAATGTTTCCTCATACCAACAGGCTGCAACCTATACCCCTCCCAAAGTGGCAGAACTAGAACACCCAGCATGCCCTGACAGTCCGAAATCCATAATACAATTTATTCTGCTCGAGGAATAGAATGTCAGAACCTCAGTGAAGACTGACACATGGGCTGAGCAGCAGAAGACAGAGAATGGAGGGACTTGGGCGGGTTGGGTTGTAGCATCCTCCTTGGGTCATCGTAGGTAAATTCTCCAACTTACCCCTTGGAAGAAGGCAAACATGATATTCCTGGGTAATGTCTGCGAGTCGGCCATCTTGTGGATCGCCTCGGCGGCCGCCAGCTGTGTGACCAGGCTGGACACCGTACTCTCCGCCGCGGGCGCCAGGTTCCAGAAGAATGAGCGGCCGTCCAGCTGGGCAAAGACAGAAATCACAAAACATGGCTGAAAGAAACCGTATTAGATCACATGACTTAAAGGGGAGGTCTACTTTAAGGAGAAGGGGGTTATATCATTCATATATATATATATTTGGAGGAGGTGGCCAAATTTAATCCCTTTAATCCCACAGTGGCCGCCAATCCATCGCCAAGAGTCCTCCCTATATTAAACTACTGGTGTTGTTGGTTATTATGGCGAGCGAGGCCTAGCAGACGTCCTGAAGCCTGCCATAGGACATTACGTATGAAACCTCCATGGAGACCTCTAGATTTAGGACACCCGTGACACTGCCCCCTCCCCACATTTCACTTACCCTGGCAGCCGACACCACCACCTGATCCTCCGGCGCCATGGTCGCCGTGTTGTTGACCGGTTTCACGGTGCTCCAGACATTGTAACCGGCAAGAGAATCGCACACAGCTTCTGAAAGACAGTGATGACGTCACTACACCGGGGCCGGGACATGGTGTGTTATATACTGTACAGGGGGAGGGGCTTATTTAAAGGAATAAATTGTCCCTCACCCTCAAAATGAGTAACCTATAAAAATAGTACAAAACCCCCTTTGATTCCCGGAGACACCCACCAGGGTTAATGCTGAAGGACATCTGGATGGAATTGCGCCTCATGCAGGTGACGGTGCTGGTGACAGCATGCATGGGCGATATCAGCTGCATGGCGCACAGCGGGTACTTGGGCGCAGTGTCGTTCTCAGGAATGTTGTGATCTCTGTAACACTGAAGAGACAGGAGAGTAAGGAAGATGGAGAGTGAAGGAGGAGGCGAGAGCGAGGGGCCGAGGGAAGGAGGAGGCGAGAGCGAGGGGCCGAGGGAAGGAGGAGGCGAGAGCGAGGGGCCGAGGGAAGGAGGAGGCGAGAGGAGGGGACGAGGGAGGAGGGAGCCGAGGGCAGAGGAGTTGGAGGTTGGCAGAGCGAGAGCCGAGGAAGGAGGGAGGGCGGAGAGGCCGAGGAGAGGGAGCGAGGCCGAGGGAAGGAGGAGGCTGAGAGCGAGGGGCGGAGAGGGAAGGAGAGGCGAGAGCGGGGCGGAGGAGGCGAGAGCGAGGGGCGGAGGAGGCGAGAGCGAGGGGCAGAGGGAAGGAGGAGGCCAGAGCGAGGGGCAGAGGGAAGGAGGAGGCCAGAGCGAGGGGCAGAGGGAAGGAGGAGGCCAGAGCGAGGGGCAGAGGGAAGGAGGAGGCCAGAGCGAGGGGCAGAGGGAAGGAGGAGGCCAGAGCGAGGGGCAGAGGGAAGGAGGAGGCCAGAGCGAGGGGCAGAGGGAAGGAGGAGGCCAGAGCGAGGGGCAGAGGGAAGGAGGGGGCCAGAGCGAGGGGCAGAGGGAAGGAGGAGGCGAGAGCGAGGGGCAGAGGGAAGGAGGAGGCCAGAGCGAGGGGCAGAGGGAAGGAGGAGGCGAGAGCGAGGGGCAGAGGGAAGGAGGAGGCGAGAGCGAGGGGCAGAGGGAAGGAGGAGGCCAGAGCGAGGGGCAGAGGGAAGGAGGAGGCCAGAGCGAGGGGCAGAGGGAAGGAGGAGGCCAGAGCGAGGGGCAGAGGGAAGGAGGAGGCCAGAGCGAGGGGCAGAGGGAAGGAGGAGGCCAGAGCGAGGGGCAGAGGGAAGGAGGAGGCCAGAGCGAGGGGCAGAGGGAAGGAGGAGGCCAGAGCGAGGGGCAGAGGGAAGGAGGAGGCCAGAGCGAGGGGCAGAGGGAAGGAGGACGCCAGAGCGAGGGGCAGAGGGAAGGAGGAGGCCAGAGCGAGGGGCAGAGGGAAGGAGGACGCCAGAGCGAGGGGCAGAGGGAAGGAGGACGCCAGAGCGAGGGGCAGAGGGAAGGAGGACGCCAGAGCGAGGGGCAGAGGGAAGGAGGGAAAGAGCAAGGAAGAGTAAAAGGGTGATAGGAAGAAAGTGAATCAGGGCAAAGAGTTACTGAAACCAACCTGCTTTATAACCTCCGTCTCATTCTCATCCTGAAGAAGGAAGATGGGAAACTGGAAATCTTCATAGGACATCCCACTACCCAGAGGATTCCACAATGTACCATTACAGTGCGAGTACTGGGGGCCATGGACATCAGTGTATACTCCTGTACATAGGAGCGGTATTATAGTAGTTATATTCTTGTACATAGGAGCAGTATTATAGTAGTTATATTCTTGTACATAGGAGGTAGTATTATAGTAGTTATATTCTTGTACATAGGAGTAGTATTATAGTAGTTATATTCTTGTACATAGGAGGTAGTATTATAGTAGTTATATTCTTGTACATAGGAGTAGTATTATAGTAGTTATATTCTTGTACATAGGAGGTAGTATTATAGTAGTTATATTCTTGTACATAGGAGTAGTATTATAGTAGTTATATTCTTGTACATAGGAGGTAGTATTATAGTAGTTATATTCTTGTACATAGGAGGTAGTATTATAGTAGTTATATTCTTGTACATAGGAGGTAGTATTATAGTAGTTATATTCTTGTACATAGGAGGTAGTATTATAGTAGTTATATTCTTGTACATAGGAGCAGTATTATAGTAGTTATATTCTTGTACATAGGAGGTAGTATTATAGTAGTTATATTCTTGTACATAGGAGCAGTATTATAGTAGTTATATTCTTGTACATAGGAGTAGTATTATAGTAGTTATAGTCATGTACATAGGAGTAGTATTATAGTAGTTATAGTCATGTACATAGGAGCAGTATTATAGTAGTTATATTCTTGTACATAGGAGCAGTATTATAGTAGTTATATTCTTGTACATAGGAGTAGTATTATAGTAGTTATATTCTTGTACATAGGAGCAGTATTATAGTAGTTATATTCTTGTACATAGGAGCAGTATTATAGTAGTTATATTCTTGTACATAGGAGCAGTGTTATAGTAGTTATATTCTTGTACATAGGAGCAGTGTTATAGTTATATTCTTGTACATAGGAGCAGTATTATAGTAGTTATATTCTTGTACATAGGAGCAGTATTATAGTAGTTATATTCTTGTACATAGGAGGTATTATAGTAGTTATATTCTTGTACATAGGAGGTAGTATTATAGTAGTTATATTCTTGTACATAGGAGCAGTATTATAGTAGGTATATTCTTGTACATAGGAGCAGTATTATAGTAGTTATATTCTTGTACATAGGGGCAGTATTATAGTAGTTATATTCTTGTACATAGTAGTAGTATTATAGTAGTTATATTCTTGTACATAGGAGTAGTATTATAGTAGTTATATTCTTGTACATAGGAGGTAGTATTATAGTAGTGATATTCTTGTACATAGTAGTAGTATTATAGTAGTTATATTCTTGTACATAGGAGGTAGTATTATAGTAGTGATATTCTTGTACATAGGAGTAGTATTATAGTAGTTATATTCTTGTACATAGTAGTAGTATTATAGTAGTTATATTCTTGTACATAGGAGTAGTATTATAGTAGTTATATTCTTGTACATAGGAGCAGTATTATAGTAGTTATATTCTTGTACATAGGAGGTAGTATTATAGTAGTTATATTCTTGTACATAGGAGTAGTATTATAGTAGTTATATTCTTGTACATAGGAGTAGTATTATAGTAGTTATATTCTTGTACATAGGAGCAGTATTATAGTAGTTATATTCTTGTACATAGTAGTAGTATTATAGTAGTTATATTCTTGTACATAGGAGTAGTATTATAGTAGTTATATTCTTGTACATAGGAGCAGTATTATAGTAGTTATATTCTTGTACATAGGAGTAGTATTATAGTAGTTATATTCTTGTACATAGGAGGTAGTATTATAGTAGTTATATTTTTGTACATAGGAGTAGTATTATAGTAGTTATATTCTTGTACATAGGGGCAGTATTATAGTAGTTATATTCTTGTACATAGGAGTAGTATTATAGTAGTTATATTCTTGTACATAGGAGTAGTATTATAGTAGTTATATTCTTGTACATAGGAGTAGTATTATAGTAGTTATATTCTTGTACATAGGAGGTAGTATTATAGTAGTTATATTCTTGTACATAGGAGGGAGTATTATAGTAGTTATATTCTTGTACATAGGAGTAGTATTATAGTAGTTATATTCTTGTACATAGGAGTAGTATTATAGTAGTTATATTCGTGTACATGAGGGGCAGTATACATGTACAGTATATATATATATATATATATATATATATATATATATATATATATATATATTTTATTATGGATAGAGTAAACTCACCAAAGCCATCGTTAGGACATGGAAGGTCCAGGGAGAATCCTTCAGGTGGGGGAGGTTTTGCGTACATTACTGCTATTCCAGATATTCTAGAGCTCTCCTTGAATTTCAGCAGGGTGTCTCTGGGGGAAACATTCATCCATGTGTAATAATTTGCTTCTAGATCATTACACCGAGTTTTCTTTTCCTTCATGTGAACACTTTACCTGGTAAACAGGTTGCCCTCTAGCAGCACCATGTACGGAGGGTTCGGCCCGGTCTCCAGTACCCAGGATAAATCCTCTTCCTTCTCCACGACATGGATCACTCCTGTGTCACCATTTCTAGAAGCTGCAAAATACCAAGTGCCCTGTTACCACTTCTGGGGAGGTTCTGTAATTCCCTATTACCCCAGATATTTAGACTGTCGGGACGATCTGCATCTATATGGTCAGGGTGTCTTTCTTCTACTGAAGATTAAAAACATAGTGAACAGTGAATATTAACAATTGATATAATTTATTAACTAAAGTTACCATTAATTACATATTCTAAATTGTTTGTGTCAGTATTTACTGCCGTTCTCGCATTCTCTTCATAGACCAGGAAGTATGGGAGGTAATGAGGTCTAAGCTCCACCCAAAAAGACCACGTTCACGTTTATCAAAAAAATATTAGGAGGAATCATACAGCAATCAGCTCTGTGTATTGTCTATAGCGGAGTCACCCAGCTTTCCAGTGATTCAGAATGGCTGGGAAATCCACAGAGTTACACTCTGAATGTGGGGAAAGCTGGATAAGTTACTTTCCCCCCCCCCCCCATAGTAAGTACTTACACTGGCAGCCTATCTGGTGGGTGGCGTTGAGAAGCCGCACGCAGGGGGCCGTGCTGTTCAGGGAGACGTAAATCTTCCTCTCCACAGAACTTCCCTGACACAGGGCTGTGAAAGAAACACAGGAGAGAGGAGACAGTGAGGTATACGGCTTATATACAGTGCAGGAGCGGAATAAGAGGGGCGGGTGATATCAGTCGTGGGTAAATCTGTGCACCGGAGAGACTCCGCACCGGAGAGACTGTAAGAGATGATAAATAATGGAGTAAATAGAGGTTGTGAGTGACACGTTACAGTAAAGACACAGCCGCTGGCTCACATGACACTTCTCTCTCTTCCCCCTAGAGGGAGACACTTATTTGAATCACATTGTAATCACAGGACTTCACTTACTACTACACAGCCTGTGACTCCTGCCCCGGGGGAGACATTTCTAGGCTTGACTTCCCTGCACTGGTTAAAGAGGTGTCTGCTACATTTCGTTTTTACGCCCTAGTATGATGTAAAATACTACTGTACTAACACTGTATACTCGCCTGCCCGCTCAGTCAGGGCTCCAGCAGCGTCTCAGACCGGGCCCTGGTCTTTGTTTACCTTCCGCCTGCACACGAGCGGATCAGCCAACCAGTGTCGGAGCGCTGACAGAACATCAGTGACTGCCTGACGCCCCCCTGTGCAGGCCAAGGGTCAGGATGAGCAGGATGGAAACTATAGGGATTATTATACTAAGGGCTCGTTCACATCTGCGCCCGGTCTCCGTTCTGCAGGTTTCCGTTTCCTGCACAAAACTGAGGCAGGAGATGGAAACCTGCAGGACTCTTTCATTTGAATGGGTGAGAAAGCTGTCTCGCTGTGTGCGCCGGTGAGTGTTTTATGCTCTCCGCCATGAAGCGGTTTTTTTTTTTTTTTTTTTTAAATCGGACACAGAGTCGGACATGCAGTACTCTGTGTCCGATTTTAAAAAACAGGTTTTGCGGCGGAGAGCCTAAAACGCTCACCACCGCTCACGGCCGGACCCGCTCTGACAGCTTTCCGTCTTCTGCCTGCAAAAGACGGAAAGCTGAGAACGGAGACCCGAACGCAGGTGTGAACCGAGCGCAAGTCATGCTAGAGGATAAAAAAAAGGATCATCTGGTTAAGCTTTACTAAAAATGGTGTAACATGTATTATATAATATTATATTACTATACAGGATATTACTACACATATATACCACATAGCAATACAGAGTATGATATATAAGACATATCTATATACTATATTACTACACAGTATATACTACATAGCAATACAGTGCACGGTAGAGCATATTGTAATGCTATAGAACTACCAGTCATATTACATACTAGAAGAATATAATACTATGTAACAATAAAGTATATTATGTATTTAATAATGCACAGTAATGCTGTATAGTACATAATTATACCATACAGTACATATAGCATGTTATGTAATATGCTACAGTAGTACAATATCATAATACACAATAACCCAATATAATACATAGCACAATATATAATACACAGCCATATCATACAGTATGTAATACATAGTACCATAATACTATATAATATAATACATAGCCATATAATAGAGTGTGTAATAATACCCAGTAATACCATATAATATAGTACACAATGTAATAACACATAGTAGTACAGTATAACACGTATACATCACAGTACCTATTATACACAGCACTATACTACATCACAGTACCTATTATACACAGCACTATACTACATCACAGTACCTATTATACACAGCACTATACTACATCACAGTACCTATTATACACAGCACTATACTACATCACAGTACCTATTATACACAGCACTATACTACATCACAGTACCTATTATACACAGCACTATACTACATCACAGTACCTATTATACACAGCACTATACTACATTGTGTGTCTAGGTGCTGGATCACATGACAGTTCTCCTCTTCCACACACACACACTGGTTGGGTCCTCCAGACTGGAGGAATAATAACCCCCTAACATAAGCTGTGTATATGGCGCCCTCCACAGGCCACCTCTCACCTGCCAGCAGCACCAGGGACACCCCCAGGCTTCTCCATCCCGGCCGGGATCCCCCTTTTTCTCCAGCAGCCGCCATATTCAGCCGTCAGTGCTGGCTTCCGCTTTTTACTTCCTAACCGGAAGTTCGCGGGAGCGGCCATGATGACAAAGGCGTGACAGTTCCGCCAGTCCTACTCGTCACTTCCGCCCTTTCTGTCTGAGCGGAAGGCGGCATGAGTTGTATGGGATCTGAGGGGGGACTAGTGGTGCGCATGCGTGGTAGACATTAGACTGGTCCAACGCGGCACTTCCGGGAGAGAGGCTGACGTGTGACGGCCGGGACAGGAGACGAGGCAGAAGGAGCCGGAGATGTTAACGAAATTCGAGACCAAGTCTGCGAGGGTGAAAGGTATTGGGGGGCTTATTGGGGAGGAATATGGGGGGGCTGAGCTGTAGTCTGAGGACTGGAGAGGGGGGTGAGGCCTCTGGTTGGGGAGGAGCCTGCAGCCGGGCCGGTATGTACCCCAAATCCAAGCAACCCACCCCCACTGTACAGGGCATTGGTGGTACTGTCTGACACCCTAATATCTGTCCAATCTCTGGTCTGACACCCTAATATCTGTGCAATCTCTGGTCTGACACCCTAATATCTGTGCAATCTCTAATCTGACACCCTAATATCTGTGCAATCTCTAATCTGACACCCTAATATCTGTACAATCTCTGGTCTGACACCCTAATATCTGTACAATCTCTGGTCTGACACCCTAATATCTGTCCAATCTCTGGTCTGACACCCTAATATCTGTCCAATCTCTGGTCTGACACCCTAATATCTGTGCAATCTCTAATCTGACACCCTAATATCTGTGCAATCTCTGGTCTGACACCCTAATATCTGTGCAATCTCTGGTCTGACACCCTAATATCTGTCCAATCTCTGGTCTGACACCCTAATATCTGTGCAATCTCTAATCTGACACCCTAATATCTGTGCAATCTCTGGTCTGACACCCTAATATCTGTGCAATCTCTGGTCTGACACCCTAATATCTGTCCAATCTCTGGTCTGACACCCTAATATCTGTCCAATCTCTGGTCTGACACCCTAATATCTGTCCAATCTCTGGTCTGACACCCTAATATCTGTCCAATCTCTGGTCTGACACCCTAATATCTGTGCAATCTCTGGTCTGACACCCTAATATCTGTCCAATCTCTGGTCTGACACCCTAATATCTGTCCAATCTCTGGTCTGACACCCTAATATCTGTGCAATCTCTAATCTGACACCCTAATATCTGTCCAATCTCTGGTCTGACACCCTAATATCTGTCCAATCTCTGGTCTGACACCCTAATATCTGTCCAATCTCTGGTCTGACACCCTAATATCTGTGCAATCTCTGGTCTGACACCCTAATATCTGTGCAATCTCTGGTCTGACACCCTAATATCTGTCCAATCTCTGGTCTGACACCCTAATATCTGTCCAATCTCTGGTCTGACACCCTAATATCTGTGCAATCTCTGGTCTGACACCCTAATATCTGTCCAATCTCTGGTCTGACACCCTAATATCTGTGCAATCTCTAATCTGACACCCTAATATCTGTCCAATCTCTGGTCTGACACCCTAATATCTGTCCAATCTCTGGTCTGACACCCTAATATCTGTCCAATCTCTGGTCTGACACCCTAATATCTGTGCAATCTCTGGTCTGACACCCTAATATCTGTCCAATCTCTGGTCTGACACCCTAATATCTGTCCAATCTCTGGTCTGACACCCTAATATCTGTCCAATCTCTGGTCTGACACCCTAATATCTGTGCAATCTCTGGTCTGACACCCTAATATCTGTGCAATCATTGGTCTGACAACTAATATCTGTACAATCTCTGGTCTGACACCCTAATATCTGTGCAATCTCTGGTCTGACACCCTAATATCTGTGCAATCTCTGGTCTGACACCCTAATATCTGTCCAATCTCTGGTCTGACACCCTAATATCTGTCCAATCTCTGGTCTGACACCCTAATATCTGTCCAATCTCTGGTCTGACACCCTAATATCTGTCCAATCTCTGGTCTGACACCCTAATATCTGTCCAATCTCTGGTCTGACACCCTAATATCTGTCCAATCTCTGGTCTGACACCCTAATATCTGTGCAATCTCTGGTCTGACACCCTAATATCTGTCCAATCTCTGGTCTGACACCCTAATATCTGTCCAATCTCTGGTCTGACACCCTAATATCTGTCCAATCTCTGGTCTGACACCCTAATATCTGTCCAATCTCTGGTCTGACACCCTAATATCTGTCCAATCTCTGGTCTGACACCCTAATATCTGTCCAATCTCTGGTCTGACACCCTAATATCTGTCCAATCTCTGGTCTGACACCCTAATATCTGTCCAATCTCTGGTCTGACACCCTAATATCTGTCCAATCTCTGGTCTGACACCCTAATATCTGTCCAATCTCTGGTCTGACACCCTAATATCTGTCCAATCTCTGGTCTGACACCCTAATATCTGTGCAATCTCTGGTCTGACACCCTAATATCTGTCCAATCTCTGGTCTGACACCCTAATATCTGTCCAATCTCTGGTCTGACACCCTAATATCTGTGCAATCTCTGGTCTGACACCCTAATATCTGTGCAATCTCTGGTCTGACAACTAATATCTGTACAATCTCTGGTCTGACACCCTAATATCTGTGCAATCTCTGGTCTGACACCCTAATATCTGTGCAATCTCTGGTCTGACACCCTAATATCTGTCCAATCTCTGGTCTGACACCCTAATATCTGTCCAATCTCTGGTCTGACACCCTAATATCTGTCCAATCTCTGGTCTGACACCCTAATATCTGTCCAATCTCTGGTCTGACACCCTAATATCTGTCCAATCTCTGGTCTGACACCCTAATATCTGTCCAATCTCTGGTCTGACACCCTAATATCTGTCCAATCTCTGGTCTGACACCCTAATATCTGTCCAATCTCTGGTCTGACACCCTAATATCTGTCCAATCTCTGGTCTGACACCCTAATATCTGTCCAATCTCTGGTCTGACACCCTAATATCTGTCCAATCTCTGGTCTGACACCCTAATATCTGTCCAATCTCTGGTCTGACACCCTAATATCTGTCCAATCTCTGGTCTGACACCCTAATATCTGTCCAATCTCTGGTCTGACACCCTAATATCTGTGCAATCTCTGGTCTGACACCCTAATATCTGTGCAATCATTGGTCTGACAACTAATATCTGTACAATCTCTGGTCTGACACCCTAATATCTGTGCAATCTCTGGTCTGACACCCTAATATCTGTGCAGTCTCTGGTCTGACACCCTAATATCTGTGCAGTCTCTGGTCTGACACCCTAATATCTGTGCAATCTCTGGTCTGACACCCTAATATCTGTCCAATCTCTGGTCTGACACCCTAATATCTGTGCAATCTCTGGTCTGACACCCTAATATCTGTGCAATCTCTGGTCTGACACCCTAATATCTGTGCAATCTCTGGTCTGACACCCTAATATCTGTCCAATCTCTGGTCTGACACCCTAATATCTGTGCAATCTCTGGTCTGACACCCTAATATCTGTCCAATCTCTGGTCTGACACCCTAATATCTGTCCAATCTCTGGTCTGACACCCTAATATCTGTCCAATCTCTGGTCTGACACCCTAATATCTGTCCAATCTCTGGTCTGACACCCTAATATCTGTGCAATCATTGGTCTGACACCCTAATATCTGTGCAATCATTGGTCTGACACCCTAATATCTGTGCAATCTCTGGTCTGACACCCTAATATCTGTGCAATCTCTAATCTGACACCCTAATATCTGTGCAATCTCTAATCTGACACCCTAATATCTGTGCAATCTCTAATCTGACACCCTAATATCTGTGCAATCTCTGGTCTGACACCCTAATATCTGTGCAATCATTGGTCTGACACCCTAATATCTGTGCAATCTCTGGTCTGACACCCTAATATCTGTGCAATCTCTGGTCTGACACCCTAATATCTGTGCAATCTCTAATCTGACACCCTAATATCTGTGCAATCATTGGTCTGACACCCTAATATCTGTGCAATCATTGGTCTGACACCCTAATATCTGTGCAATCTCTGGTCTGACACCCTAATATCTGTGCAATCTCTAATCTGACACCCTAATATCTGTGCAATCTCTAATCTGACACCCTAATATCTGTGCAATCATTGGTCTGACACCCTAATATCTGTGCAATCTCTGGTCTGACACCCTAATATCTGTACAATCTCTGGTCTGACACCCTAATATCTGTGCCATCATTGGTCTGACACCCTAATATCTGTACAATCTCTGGTCTGGCACCCTAATATCTGTGCAATCTCTGGTCTGACACCCTAATATCTGTGCAATCTCTGGTCTGACACCCTAATATCTGTGCAATCTCTGGTCTGACACCCTAATATCTGTGCAATCTCTGGTCTGACACCCTAATATCTGTGCAATCTCTGGTCTGACACCCTAATATCTGTGCAATCTCTAATCTGACACCCTAATATCTGTGCAATCTCTAATCTGACACCCTAATATCTGTGCAATCTCTAATCTGACACCCTAATATCTGTGCAATCTCTAATCTGACACCCTAATATCTGTGCAATCTCTAATCTGACACCCTAATATCTGTGCAATCTCTAATCTGACACCCTAATATCTGTGCAATCTCTAATCTGACACCCTAATATCTGTGCAATCTCTAATCTGACACCCTAATATCTGTGCAATCTCTAATCTGACACCCTAATATCTGTACAATCTCTGGTCTGACACCCTAATATCTGTGTAATCTCTAATCTGACACCCTATCTGTGCAATCTCTGGTCTGACACCCTAATATCTGTGCAATCTCTGGTCTGACACCCTAATATCTGTGCAATCTCTAATCTGACACCCTAATATCTGTGCAATCTCTAATCTGACACCCTAATATCTGTGCAATCTCTAATCTGACACCCTAATATCTGTGCAATCTCTAATCTGACACCCTAATATCTGTACAATCTCTGGTCTGACACCCTAATATCTGTGTAATCTCTAATCTGACACCCTATCTGTGCAATCTCTAATCTGACACCCTAATATCTCTGTAATCCACAAGAACTCTCACAACTCACATTATTGCTCAGTAATTCCTAAGTTATTCCTCCTGGAAATGAACTATTAGCCGTCTTGGGCGTGCCCCTGTGCAATAAGCTAATAGCCTTAATTTGTGTGGTGACACGAGGGTCATAGACACGCCCATTTGTCACTTTATTCATACATTTCCAGGAGGAATATCAGAGGGATGGCACAACACAGATTGGTAAGACCTGTGCCCCAGAATGTGTCCTGTGTCCCTCCGTCTGCATGGTCTGATTGGTGCGCTGCCGCTCTAGTGACTGGTATGGGATCGGCAAAGCTAGCCGGGTGCTGCCCCCCGACATCTCAGTCCGTCGCACAGACACTGCACATATTAGACCCCTGCCCCATTCAGACGGGGGGACAGGACCCCCATTCTTGTCATTAGAAGTGAGATATAACCTGTAGGAGGAGCCCGTGTTCCCGGTCAGTATATGGCACTGACCCGCACGCTGTGTATACTAATCTGCCGCCTTCTTCCCCCTCTCTTAGGCCTGAGCTTTCATCCCAAGCGGCCCTGGGTCCTCACCAGCCTGCACAATGGCGTCATCCAGCTGTGGGACTATCGCATGTGCACCCTGATCGACAAGTTCGATGAACACGATGGTGAGTGGCGACGACTTTCCCGAATGTGCGGCAGGTAGTGATGTGACCGCGCCCTGCTAATGATTGTGTCTTTCTCCATGCCAGGCCCCGTCCGAGGCATCGACTTCCACAAGCAGCAGCCGCTCTTTGTCTCTGGGGGCGACGACTACAAAATTAAGGTGAGTCCTGGCAGGGAGTGGCCGACGGCCCCCATCTAAATCTGTGTGCAGTAACCTCTGATTGCCAGCAGGGGGCATAGTATAATGGTTTCCTGGTCTTAGAATTGATAACCTAGCCTTAAGGTAGGTCTTTATTTGAAGATTGATGGGGGTACAACACCGGGACCCCTACAGATCAGTTGGGGTGAGCCCTGCGGCCTCTTGTGTACATATCAAGCACAGTGCCGTACATTATATAGTGGCTGTACTTGGTATTGCAGCATGACCTGGTCACCGCTCAGTCCCATTCAAGTGAGCAGCAATGCTAAGTCAATACCTAATCCGCAGGGGTGCCGCACACCTTCACACCTGCTATACCGCCATGTTGTCAGACCACTACTCCATCCCACCTCCTGGCATTTGTACCCAGTGCCAGTGGGTGTAACCTGAGCCTGTAGGACTCCTCTAAGCCTGTGTTTGTTTCGTGCAGGTCTGGAACTACAAGCTGCGGCGCTGTCTCTTCACCCTCTTGGGTCACCTGGATTATATCCGCACCACCTTCTTCCATCATGTAAGTCTCAGCCAGTTGGAGGCGCCGTATCCAATCTCTTTACATGGGGGAGGGGTTTTATAGTCGATCACTAGAACCCCACAGCCTTCTGTCATCAACCAAAATGATGGCGTCCTACCATGGGCACCGAATAAAGAGCTTTGCAAAAGTATTCACGCCCCACAATCTGTAGAATCGTAGAGGGGTGAATACTTTTGCAGAGTTTTGGAACGAAGCCTGAGTTCCGGGGTCTTTATTTTGCAGGAATACCCCTGGATTCTCAGCGCCTCCGACGATCAGACCATCCGCATCTGGAACTGGCAGTCTCGTACTTGTGTTTGGTAATGTCCGCCCGTCATCGGGGTGGGGGGGGTCACTGCTACGTTTCGGTGTTCTCCTCTGACACGTCTCTTTCCTCCCGCAGCGTCCTGACCGGTCACAACCACTACGTGATGTGCGCCCAGTTCCACCCCTCCGAGGATTTGGTAGTGTCCGCCAGCTTGGACCAGACAGTGCGCGTTTGGGATATTTCTGGTGAGCTGCCCAGGTCAAGGGGGTCACCTGCGCGGTCGCCTCCCACTCCAAACTGCAGAAGAGTAGAAGTCGGGAGCAGAAGGGCGTAATAGTCTGCAGCCAGGGTTATGTGACAAGTTCGGGTACAGTGACAGAATTCTAGGGCTTCAGAGCTGAAATCTCCCAGCAGGCCCTGACCAATCATCTGATAGAAGACAGTAATGACCGGCCCCCTTATAACAGGAGATCAGTTGTTAGGGGCGTGTCTGACTACATACTTGCTGACAGTTTCCAAAGACAGCCAGCAGAATTGTGAATGCAGCTCTAGGGGCTTCTGGTTTGCTTCCCATATTGGAGACCAGGAGCTGGCCACGTTCCATATCATGTCCCTTCCACTGCTCCATTGGCTTCGGTCAGATCAACGGGCGCTGCCACGGGGCATTACCAGACATATGTGAGCACCATCTTAGAGTGTCACCCCCATGCTATGAAGTCATTTAGTGGCAGGGACTGCTGATATTTCTTAAAGGGATTTTCCAGGTCGTCTATACTGATGACCTATACTTAAGTCATCACTTTGTGATCAGTGGTGTCTGACACCCAGGGCATCCGCAGATCAGCTGGATAGAGAGACTGCTGCATTCACTGAATACCAAGCACAGCACCGTATATCGTGTAGTGGCTGTGCTTGGTATTGCAACTCAGCTCCGTTCACTTAAATGGGACTGAGCTGCTGCTGTACCATGTGACTGACGAACGTGACGTCATTGGTACAGGGAAGAGGCCACCGCATTGTCAAACCGATCTGTGGGGTCATCTCTATAAGTCCCAGAAATCCCCATTAAAGGGATCCACCAACAGAAGAAGTTGCCGCCGTTTCTCTGCTCCGCCTCTTCCCTTCTGCAGTTTGGAGTGAGGTTCGCCTCCGTTCACATTTAGGAGTACACGGCAGATCCGACCAGTCGATGAAAGAATACGGCCGAGGCGGGGGGGTGCTTACCTCGCCTCAGTCACATTCTGCATGAACTTGGAGGGAACGCTTCTCCCCCCTTCTAAAACTATCGCTGCCGTCTACCTCCCTTCTGTCAGCGCATGTCGTGTTTAACCCTGTGTGAGCTGCATGCCGTGGTCACCATCGTCCAAGGAATACGTTGTATGTGTATTAACCTACCTAATGCATTCTTAAAGGGGATGTCTATAATTGTTGGGGCCTATAAAGGTACATAGTACCGCATCCTATTAATACCGTGCTAGATGGCGCTATTGCTCGTACTAAATTTGGTCCTAGCAGGGGTCTCTGATCCAGTGCAGGTAAAGAGCGTGTGTTGTCCCCAAACTAATCCATCTCTCCGCTGTGGATATTAAACGCATGCCTGTCCTGCAGTAACCGAAGTATTAACCCCCTCCGGAGCGTGCACCACCCACTGGTCCATCCTCGGTGTCCTCACCGCCCTCTTTATTTGTGCAGTCACAGACATTTTCCATCCATGCTACTGCGGTGCCTCCGTCCACTCCATCCGCCGCCATATTGTACCGCCTCCACGTGCCACCCATCCATCTGTGAGGGAAAAGGAGTCACTGGGCTTCCTCCCTGAAGGGGGCGCCAGTGGTGGAGGAGCAAAACCCCACCGCTGACAATTGTTAAAGGTGGTGACGGGGTTCTGAATGGGTTAAAAATAAGCCCTACTCCCCTTCACCGATCCCCTGCTGCTCACGTTCTGGTGCCAGCGTCCACCTCCTGGACCCCCCGGCCAATCCCTGTCCTCAACGGTGACCCCGCCTCAAACAGCGGCCATTTCCTGTGTGTCGAGTCGGGAACAGGAAGTAGGCCTGGGCAAAATCGGAACAGGAAGTGGGGATCGGTGAGGAGAGTAGGGCTGCTTTTTTCTTTTTTTAACCCATTCTAGATCCTTTCCAAAAACTTTTTAACCCTCAAGGGTTTGACAGAGTCAAGTTTTTGATATATTTTCACATCACATCCACTTGTTGTCAGTGAATGGAATCCATACAGGCCGAATATTTCTCACAGCTGAGGGTTTGCTTCTGCGATGGACTCCAGGTGGATACAGTGAAGCAAAACCTCAGCTGTGAGAAGGATCTGAATGTCCCATTTACTGACAGGCAGAGGTCTTGTAGCCGTCAGGAATATCATTTGTCATAACTACTAAACTTTTCACTAAACTTTATTTACATATCTGGACAAGAGCATTAAGGCTCATAGGATACTCAGTGTCCACGGCTTTGCAGAGGCCACTTATGAATAGTAAGAGTGGCGCCCTCCACCTGTGAGCCAGGGTAATACAGTAAGGTCGTACTATTCGTATAGTAGAGGTGTCGTCGCAGTGTGTCAGGCCGAAGATGGTGGTGCCCCGTCATGTGGACATGCAGCCTCCTCCATTATTCACCTTGTCCGTCTTGACTAACCTGTCCACGTTTACTCTCCTCCATGGAAAGGCCTCAGAAAGAAGAACCTGTCTCCGGGGGCGGTGGAGACCGACGTGCGAGGGATCACCGGGGTGGACTTATTTGGGACCACCGATGCCGTGGTCAAGCACGTGCTGGAGGTTTGTGCGTTGTACTGCCCCCTATCAGTCATTGATGTCACATGGGATCCCTCTTATAGCCACTAGAAGAGAGTCTTAATGGAGTTGTTCCGGATTACAAAGACATGGCTGCTTTCTTTTACAAACAGCGCCACATCCGTTCATAGGTTGTTCGCAGTATTGCAGCTCTGATCCATTGAAAGTGAAAAAGCCCAAGCTGCAATACCAAAAACAACCTGTGGACAAGTGTGGCACTGTTTAGGGGGAAAAGAAGCCCTTCAACATAACTTAGTTCTTTCTTGGTTGAGCTGCAGTACCAGTCACAACCACACCTGTATGTGTGGCGCTGTTCCTAGATAAACAGTAAAGGGGCAGCGGTGATCCAGCCGTGTATCACATCCCGTCATAGATTGATGTCCAACCCACAGATAAGCCATCATTTACAAGTCCTGTACATTCCCTTTAAGAGTTATGGATGATGAGTAATTTTTTTTTCCCTAATCCTGATAGGGTCATGATCGCGGGGTTAACTGGGCGGCTTTCCACCCCACCATGCCTTTAATTGTATCTGGGGCAGATGACCGCCAAGTCAAGATCTGGAGGATGAATGGTAAGTGCCCCCCACATCCATTTACCACTTCCACATCTTCTTAAAGGGACCGTCTACAGTTTGTCTCGTCTATCTATACATGGGGGAGCGTATGCAGAACGGTTCACCTTTGTCTGTATCTCTGTTTTCCAGACTATGCTGCGCCCTCTACAGGCCAGTTCTCAGTAGACATGACTAGAGGTGTTGCCTGCTGCCCCGTGTAGCATGTGTGTGGATACAGAGCATTTGTAGTGTTACTGAACCCCCCCCAAATCCCTCCAACCTCTGGGCTGTTTTTCATCAAATACTTGCCCCGCCCAGTTTAGGTCTTTAAGCTTATATGGGTCACATGACGCCCAGCCTTGTAGGTCTGATTCCCAGTTAGTCTGGAGACAATGAGAAGGAAGAATCACACCTTACGTATCCAGCGTAGAGAAGACCTCCAGATGTGCTTTGGGGAAATCTACTTCTGAATTGGGAGATCCCCTTTAAATGCCCCCAAAGGGCGGAGCCACCCAGTGGCAGTAACACTACACATGCTCTGTTTGCTGCAGTGGTATTATGTATTGGGGTTGTAGCTGCTTCTCTATATACCTAGTACTGCCCTCCCCTCCTCCCTGTGCTGCCTACTAGTACCTGTGTGAGCTCTGCGGTGACAGGTTGCCTTGTAGTTAAGGACTAGAACTCCCAGCATGCTCCGCCTAACTAAAGAAAGGCCCCTGATGAGCGCAGCTCTGGAGTATAATACAGGATAAGTAATGTAATGTATGTACACAGTGACTGTACCAGCAGAATAGTGAGCGCAGCTCTGGAGTATAATACAGGATAAGTAATGTAATGTATGTACACAGTGACTGCACCAGCAGAATAGTGAGCGCAGCTCTGGAGTATAATACAGGATAAGTAATGTAATGTATGTACACAGTGACTGTACCAGCAGAATAGTGAGCGCAGCTCTGGAGTATAATACAGGATAAGTAATGTAATGTATGTACACAGTGACAGTACCAGCAGAATAGTGATCGCAGCTCTGGAGTATAATACAGGATAAGTAATGTAATGTATATACACAGTGACTGTACCAGCAGAATAGTGAGCGCAGCTCTGGGGTATAATACAGAATAAGTAATGTAATGTATGTACACAGTGACTGTACCAGCAGAATAGTGAGCGCAGCTCTGGGGTATAATACAGGATAAGTAATGTATGTACACAGTGACTGCACCAGCAGAATAGTGAGCGCAGCTCTGGAGTATAATACAGAATAAGTAATGTAATGTATGTACACAGTGACTGCACCAGCAGAATAGTGAGCGCAGCTCTGGAGTATAATACAGGATAAGTAATGTATGTACACAGTGACTGCACCAGCAGAATAGTGAGCGCAGCTCTGGAGTATAATACAGAATAAGTAATGTAATGTATGTACACAGTGACTGCACCAGCAGAATAGTGAGCGCAGCTCTGGAGTATAATACAGGATAAGTAATGTATGTACACAGTGACTGTACCAGCAGAATAGTGAGCGCAGCTCTGGAGTATAATACAGGATGAGTAATGTAATGTATGTACACAGTGACTGTACCAGCAGAATAGTGAGCGCAGCTCTGGAGTATAATACAGGATATGTAATGTATGTACACAGTGACTGTACCAGCAGAATAGTGAGCGCAGCTCTGGAGTATAATACAGGATAAGTAATGTAATGTATGTACACAGCGACTGTACCAGCAGAATAGTGAGCGCAGCTCTGGAGTATAATACAGGATAAGTAATGTAATGTATGTACACAGTGACTGCACCAGCAGAATAGTGAGTGCAGCTCTGGAGTATAATACAGGATAAGTAATGTAATGTATGTACACAGTGACTGCACCAGCAGAATAGTGAGCGCAGCTCTGGAGTATAATACAGGATAAGTAATGTAATGTATGTACACAGTGACTGTACCAGCAGAATAGAGAGTGCAGCTCTGGAGTATAATACAGGATAAGTAATGTATGTACACAGTGACTGCACCAGCAGAATAGTGAGCGCAGCTCTGGAGTATAATACAGGATAAGTAATGTAATGTATGTACACAGTGACTGCACCAGCAGAATAGTGAGCGCAGCTCTGGAGTATAATACAGGATAAGTAATGTAATGTATGTACACAGTGACTGTACCAGCAGAATAGAGAGTGCAGCTCTGGAGTATAATACAGGATAAGTAATGTATGTACACAGTGACTGCACCAGCAGAATAGTGAGCGCAGCTCTGGAGTATAATACAGGATAAGTAATGTAATGTATGTACACAGTGACTGTACCAGCAGAATAGTGAGCGCAGCTCTGGAGTATAATACAGGATAAGTAATGTAATGTATGTACACAGTGACTGCACCAGCAGAATAGTGAGCGCAGCTCTGGAGTATAATACAGGATAAGTAATGTATGTACACAGTGACTGCACCAGCAGAATAGTGAGCGCAGCTCTGGAGTATAATACAGGATAAGTAATGTAATGTATGTACACAGTGACTGCACCAGCAGAATAGTGAGCGCAGCTCTGGAGTATAATACAGGATAAGTAATGTAATGTATGTACACAGTGACTGTACCAGCAGAATAGTGAGCGCAGCTCTGGAGTATAATACAGGATAAGTAATGTAATGTATGTACACAGTGACTGCACCAGCAGAATAGTGAGCGCAGCTCTGGAGTATAATACAGGATAAGTAATGTATGTACACAGTGACTGCACCAGCAGAATAGTGAGCGCAGCTCTGGAGTATAATACAGGATAAGTAATGTAATGTATGTACACAGTGACTGCACCAGCAGAATAGTGAGCTCAGCTCTGGAGTATAACACAGGATATTACTCAGGATCGGTATTGCATAGGTGTCTTCTATATGTGGTATTTACTCTCTATGGATTGAGGTTACTCTGGATATACATTTAGTATCTTGAATCTGCATGAGCTTCTTGCAGTCCATTAGATCTTGGAGTGTTTTGGTTCTGTCTTGCCCTCGTTCTGACTCCTTTTTCTCCCTTTGGTGCAGAGTCCAAGGCCTGGGAGGTGGACACTTGTCGTGGACATTATAACAACGTCTCCTGCGCCGTTTTCCATCCTCGCCAGGAGCTCATCCTTAGTAACTCTGAGGATAAAAGCATCCGCGTGTGGGACATGTCTAAGAGGTGAGCAGCAGGTGACGCATCGCTCTGTCCTGTGTATAGGGGAACATCACGTGTGTCAGTTTCCAGCACCCGCACGCCGATAGAACAGCTGAACTGTGCAGGGTGTGGATCTCCGACCGTGACAGATCCCTGCGCATTCTGGAGTATCAGACGTCACATTATAGATTATATTTTCCATTGATCCCACCACCTACCATAGCAATGATCCCCTCACCAACCGCACTTCAGACTGTCCATTGTCATCTTTTGAACCTGTTACAGAAGAGGAAGTCTCCCAACTACTTTCTTCATCTCGCCCTACAAGCTGCCGTAGTGACCTCTTCCCCTCACACCTTCTCCAATCTCTGTCCCCTGCTGTCACTACTTACCTTACTAAAATATTTAACCTCTCTCTCTCTCTCTCTCTTCTGGAATCTTCCCATCCTCCTTCAAGCATGCTGTTATAACCCCGCTATTGAAAAAACCCTCCCTGGACCCATCCTGTGCTGCTAACTATCGACCCGTCTCTAACCTCCCCTTCATCTCTAAACTCTTGGAACGCCTGGTCTATTCACGTTTAATCCGCTATCTCTCTGCTAACTCTCTTCTTGACCCCTTACAATCTGGTTTCCGCGCTCTGCACTCTACTGAAACGGCTCTCACAAAAGTCTCCAATGATCTCCTAATGGCTAAATCCAATGGTGACTTCTCTCTTCTTCTGGACCTCTCTGCAGCTTTTGACAATGTTGACCATCAACTCCTCCTCACTATGCTCCGCTCAGTCGGCCTCAACGCCACTGCGCTCTCCTGGTTCTCCTCTTATCTCTCAGACCGCACTTTCAGTGTATCATTTGCGGGCTCTGTTTCTTCCCCTCTTTCCCTTGCTGTTGGGGTTCCTCAGGGCTTGGTCCTAGGCCCCCTGCTCTTCTCTCTCTACACAGCCCCCATTGGACAAACCATCGCCAGATTTGGCTTCCGGTACCATCTTTATGCTGATGACACCCAATTATACACATCTGCCCGTGACATCACCCCTGCACTCATACAGAACACCAGTGACTGTCTCTCTGCTGTCTCTAATATCATGTCCTCGCTCTTTCTGAAACTAAATCTCTCTAAGACTGAACTACTACTGTTTCCACCATCTAATAGATCTGTCCCTGATATATCCATTGCAGTCTCAGGCCTTACTATAACTCCTAGGCAGCATGCCTGCTGCCTCGGGGTTATGTTTGACGCAGACCTTTCCTTCACCCCTCATATTGAATCACTCGCACATTCATGTCACCTCCACCTCAAAAACATCTCCAGAATACGGCCTTTCCTTACCAGAGATACATTAAAGACACTTATTGTCTCTCTGACTCATTCTCGCCTTGACTACTGTAACTCCTTACTAATCGGTCTTCTCCTCACTAAACTCTCCCCTCTACAATCTATTCTGAATGCAGCGGCCAGGCTCATCTATCAGGCTAGACGCTACAGCGATGCCTCCGGTCTGTGCCAGTCACTACATTGGCTGCCTATTCATTATAGAATAAAATATAAAGTTATTACTCTCATCCACAAGGCTCTCCATAATGCCGCACCTCCCTACATTTCCTCCCTCCTCTCTGTCTACCGCCCAACCTGTGCTCTCCGCTCACTCAATGACCTAACACTTACATCCTCTATTATCAGAACCTCCCACGCTCGTATACAAGACTTCTCCCGAGCCGCACCACTTCTCTGGAATGCTCTACCCCGGACAATCAGATTAACTCCCAATTTCTACAGCTTCAAACGCAAACTAAAGACGCATCTTATCAGACAGGCCTATCACAATGTCTAACGTAAACCCTTAACCTTCCTCTGTCCCCGCTCCCACATTACCCCACATGATATGATGTCATCTCAGGATAACTTTATAGGTCCAAGCTCCATCCACATGTTACAGGACACGACTGGTGACGGCTCATAAAGTCTTATGTTTGTGTAATGACAGTCACCTCTATTACAGGATTGTCTGACCCCTGTATAAGCAATGCCGCCCCTGCCACCTCTTGTGTCACCCCCCTACCTCATAGATTGTAAGCTCTTGTGAGCAGGGCCCTCAGTCCCATTGTGTGAAATGATTTTCTTAGTAATGTATCTTTCTGTCTGTATTTGAACCCTACAAATTGTACAGCGCTGCGGAATATGTTGGCGCTATAGAAATAAAATGTATTATTATTATTATTATTATTATATTCGTGTTTATCTTTTGCTTCTCCCTAGAACCGGCGTCCAGACCTTCCGCAGAGACCACGACCGCTTCTGGGTCCTGGCCGCGCACCCCAACCTCAACCTCTTTGCAGCAGGTAGGATGTGGGTTACCTTCTCATTTAACCCTATTATTGCTGATCTCTAATCTGTGACTCCAGCTACAGGCTGCCAGGACATGCTGGGAGTTGTAGTGTACGAAACACTAGAGTCACGGGTAGGAGAGCGCACTCACCTGTATCTTGACACGTTCCTGGTTTGTATCGCCCTCGCAGGCCATGATGGAGGAATGATCGTATTCAAGCTGGAGAGAGAGCGCCCCGCCTACGCCGTGCACGGTAACATCCTGTACTACGTGAAGGACCGCTTCCTGCGGCAACTGGACTTCAACAGCTCCAAGGATGTGGCCGTGATGCAGCTCAGGAGGTGAGAGACGCGTCGGTCACATGACCCCGAACACTTTAGCACTACCGCACATTGGACCAGGATTAGAAAAACATGGCTGCCTCCTTCTAGACGCTGCGCCACTAGGTAGTGCGCGGTATTACAGCGCTGCCCCTTTCTTTGCTGAGGTGCAGTACTGCGCACAACCTGTAGGCAAGTGTGGTGCTCTTTTGCAAAAGAATGCCACTTTAACCCTTCCCTGCTGCAGCCATTTTTCAGTTCCTTTTGAGGGCTTTATTTTTACAGGACAACATTGTATTTGTACCATTTAATATTCCGTATGAGGATTAACTCTTTGGGAAATAAAATTTTCGTTGTCGCCATATTCTGACACCCATAACTTATTACGGTACACGCGGCTACATAGGGCGTCTTTTATCGGGAATGGATTAAAAGGGTTGTGATCCATCCCAGCTCCCCCGTCTAAGTGGTTCAGCCATTTTCTGTCTTCCTCTCTGCAGCGGCTCCAAGTTTCCAGTGTTCAACATGTCCTATAACCCTGCGGAGAACGCCGTCCTGCTCTGCACGGTAAGATGCCATCGGTTTGTTGAAGTCCTTTGTCTCCAGGCTTCTGCTTGCTGTCAGTGACTGAACCTTCTTAGGGCACCATGGACGCCCCTACAAATGTATAGGGTGCCTGCGACTCCCTGTATGGCCAAGGGCCGGGGGAAACTTGGAAGCGGACACAGTACTGTATTGGTGTTGTGACCCCCCCACCACCACCATCATAAAGTGATGCGACCCTTTCCTTTCAGGACAGGAGTGTAGCTCTGAGGTTTACATTGATACACTGTAACAAAACTTCAGAGACCGGTCCAGGATAATTTTAGCTTTCATTCACTGCCATTAAGCAGATCTCTCTGACACAGATCGTCCCATTGATCAGCGGCCATGACATTATAATATAGAATTGTCTTTTTTTTTATGTTACAGAGGGCCAGTAACCTGGAGAACAGCACCTATGACCTGTACACAATCCCCAAGGACTCCGACTCCCAGAATCCCGATGGTAAGGGTCAAGAGAATTGCATGTATTTACATATGGGATGTGGATATGTCAGTCCTGAGCCATCCAATATAATGGGGCAAGCCGTGCTGACTGTGTAAGGTAGATGCACAAGTTTGCCGGTTGGTGGAAACAGTCAGCAAGCTGGTGGATAGAGATTTCCCTAATAAGATAGAGGGATTTGCCAGGGCCTACATAGGGCATCAACACCCAGACCCCACTGATCAGCTGACTTAAGAGACCGTGACCTCTTCCCTCTTCATCGGGGGCTCAGTCCCATTCATGTCAATAGGGCTGAGCTGCAATACCAAACACAACCACTATACAGTGTGTGATGCTGTGCTTGGTATTGGGTAAAGAAGCCACAGCGCTCACAGCTCAAATAGCTGATTGGTGTCCATACACCCCCACCGATCCTAACGAGAGGCCATCAATATATACGCCCCAGAAAACCCTATAAAGAATACCAATCCCCTTATCAGCTCTGATACCTGCAGAATAGTGATCGCAGCTCCAGAGTATAATCCAGCCTCGGACTGAAGATTACTGACCACTCGGCTCCCCCATACAGGTGTAGACACCCCCAGTCTTATCTCTGCCGTACCTCATACATAATCTTCTTCCCCCGCAGCCCCAGAAGGGAAGCGCTCCTCGGGCCTGACAGCGGTGTGGGTGGCTCGTAATCGGTTTGCAGTCCTGGATCGCATGCATTCAGTAAGTGACGCTCCTTCTATCTATAGGGCTTGTCGTGTATGGCCGCCTCTCTGACCCTCACCTCTATACACCCCCCCCTATAGATCCTCATCAAGAACCTGAAGAATGAAATCACCAAGAAGGTCCAGGTGCCCAACTGCGATGAGATCTTCTACTCCGGCACCGGGAACCTGCTCCTGCGAGACGCCGACTCCATCACCTTGTTTGATGTGCAGCAGAAGCGGTAAGCGAGGCCTCACCATGGAGGCGCCATACTTCATTTTGGCTCTGCGTTGTCCTGTTACTCCTCCTGTGTCCTGTGTCCATGAATTGACTTCTGATGATCGTGTCTGTGATGGTCCCCTACTAAAGTGATCTCTTCTGTCTCCATACAGGACTCTGGCATCTGTGAAGATCTCCAAAGTGAAGTACGTGATCTGGTCGTCAGACATGTCCCACGTGGCTCTCCTGGCTAAGCACGGTGAGTTCCCTGTAGGGTTTCTATGCTTCCGCCATGGGTCAGCCATCACTATACGGGCTGACGTGTCCCCCCTCTTCGTCCATCCACAGCCATTATGATCTGCAACAGAAAGCTGGAGTCTCTGTGTAACATCCACGAGAACATCCGAGTGAAGAGCGGAGCCTGGGACGAGAGCGGAGTGTTCATCTACACAACGAGCAACCACATCAAATACGCCCTGACCACCGGGTATGTGCACAGATGTATGCAGGGATGTGTATAGGCCCTAAAAAGGAACATGGATAAGGGGAGTCTAGCTGGAGCGGCCCCATTCAGTCACCCATCTGCTAATTCTCACTATGTTTGGTGTTTTGTGTCACGCCAGAGACTACGGCATCATCCGCACCCTCGATCTGCCCATTTACATCACACGGGTGAAGGGTAACAGCGTTTACTGTCTGGACCGGGAGTGCCGTCCACGGGTGCTCACCATTGACCCCACAGAATTCAAGTTCAAGTTGGCCCTGATTAATAGGAAGTATGATGAGGTAGGTTCAGGCCAATGTGGTCCTCCTTCTCCATGTATGAGGCCAAGGTGGTCCTCCTTCTCCATGTATGTGGCAGAGGTGGTCCTCCTTCTCCATGTATGAGGCGGAGGTGGTCCTCCTTCTCCATGTATGAGGCTGAGGTGGTCCTCCTTCTCCATGTATGAGGCTGAGGTGGTCCTCCTTCTTCATGTATGTGGCAGAGGTGGTCCTCCTTCTCCATGTATAAGGCTGAGGTGGTCCTCCTTCTCCATGTATAAGGCTGAGGTGGTCCTCCTTCTCCATGTATAAGGCTGAGGTGGTCCTCCTTCTCCATGTATAAGGCTGAGGTGGTCCTCCTTCTCCATGTATGTGGCAGAGGTGGTCCTACTCCATGTATGAGGTGGTCCTCCTTCTCCATGTATGAGGCTGAGGTGGTCCTCCTCCATGTATGAGGCTGAGGTGGTCCTCCTTCTCCATGTATAAGGCCGAGGTGGTCCTCCTTCTCCATGTATGAGGCTGAGGTGGTCCTCCTTCTCCATGTATAAGGCCGAGGTGGTCCTCCTTCTCCATGTATAAGGCTGAGGTGGTCCTCCTTCTCCATGTATGAGGCCGAGGTTGTCCTCCTCCATGTATGAGGCTGAGGTGGTCCTCCTACATGTATGAGGCTGAGGTGGTCCTCCTACATGTATGAGGCTAAGGTGGTCCTCCTTGCCCTGTATGAGGCTGAGGTGGTCCTCCTTCTCCATATATGAGGCCGAGGTGGTCCTCCTTCTCCATATATGAGGCCGAGGTGGTCCTTCTTCTCCATGTATGAGGCTGAGGTGGTCCTCCTTCTCCATGTATGAGGCTGAGGTGGTCCTCCTTCTCCATGTATGAGGCTGAGGTGGTCCTCCTTCTCCATGTATGAGGCCGAGGTGGTCCTCCTTCTCCATATATGAGGCTGAGGTGGTCCTCCTTCTCCATGTATGTGGCCGAGGTGGTCCTCCTTCTCCATATATGAGGCTGAGGTGGTCTTCTTTCTTGGTATCAAGCCAAGGTGGTCCCCCTTGTCCTTGTTTGTATGCGGGAGATGATCCTCTTTCCCCTCCTTGTCCCTGGATCAGAATTCCTGGAGCCATCCAGATTTCCTGGAGTTTTTCCCATCATGTCACACGAGAGAGTCCATGTTTATCAACCATTTATTTTCTTTACTTCTAGGTCCTGCATATGGTGAGGAACGCCAAGCTGGTGGGCCAGTCCATCATTGCCTACCTACAGAAGAAAGGCTACCCGGAGGTGGCACTGCACTTTGTCAAAGACGAGAAGACGCGGTTCAGCTTGGCCCTGGAGTGCGGTAACATTGAGGTAACGTTGGGATCCTCCTTCCTATGTCTTATAGCGCCCCCTATTACACATTGCCCCAGCTTAATAAACCTGTCTGTTCACATGAAGAGAAACCAGCATAGTCTACAAGGATTTATGACACTACTTATATTCTAGGTCTCCTGAAGTTCTTCCCATGTCTTCCTCTGTATCGTCCGGCCACTAATGGCTCCTTCTTTGTCCTCACCAGATCGCCCTGGAAGCCGCCAAGGCCTTGGACGATAAACACTGCTGGGAGAAGCTGGGCGAGGTGGCCTTACTGCAGGGCAACCACCAGATCGTGGAGATGTGCTACCAGCGAACCAAGAACTTCGACAAGCTCTCCTTCCTCTACCTGATCACCGGCAACCTGGAAAAACTGCGCAAGATGATGAAGATTGGTAAGCAGACGGTGGGGGTAGCAGAGCTGTGTTTGTTCTCAGCTGTAGGTGGTCGCGGCGTCCTGGCACTTACCATGGCACCCGGCAGATCAGCTCTTTATAACTTTTTCTTCGCTCCATTTTTAGCTGAGATCCGTAAAGATTTCAGTGGTCAGTACCAGAACGCCCTGTACCTGGGGGACGTGGAAGAGCGGGTGAAGATCCTCAAGAACTGCGGACAAAGTAAGTGTCCTGGCCGGGGGGGGGGGGGGGCGGTCTTACGGCTACCATGCACACTCTCCCCTCCGCTATGTGACTACTCTCATCATCTCGTTCTCAGAGTCCCTGGCCTATCTCACTGCTGCCACCCACGGGATCACCGAGGAAGAAGAAAACCTGCGGGAAACATTCGACCCCGAAAAAGAAATTGTAAGTTCGTGACCACTGATACATAGGACGCCTCCTTTGGTGGTTGTGGGTATGGCTGTTTAAAGGGGTCTTCTTGGACTTCAATAGTACTAAATGGATTCTACCATACATTGCAATGCATTAACATTGCAGTGTATTGTATTGTCATAAGATTTAAAAAAATATCAGTACTAACTCTGAAATATCTGCTCACGTTCTGTAGATTCCCGAGGTGGATCCGGAAGCTAAGCTGCTTATGCCCCCTCCCCCGGTGATGCCACTGGACACGAACTGGCCTCTGCTCACCATGTCTAAAGGATTCTTTGAAGGAACCATTTCCAGTAAAGGTAAGTGGTCCTGCAGGATAGGTGATCTATTAGTAAGCCTGGGGGTGTCCTAGACCCCTGGACAGTACTAGGTGATGAGGGCTTGGTTTCCCGTACAGTAATCTCACTTTACACCCTACCAGCTAAAGGAGCAATGGCCGCCGACATCGATGTGGACACAGTGGGAGGAGAAGGCTGGGGAGAAGATGCCGAGCTGGCACTGGATGAAGGTGAAGGCAGCGGCTTATATGGTATCACTTGGCTCCCTTTGGCTTATAAGAATGTGAACCTCACAGCCTGGTCTCATTTCAGATGGCTTTGTGGATGCCGGTGATACATTCGGAGACGATTCCCCTGGAAAAGGACAGGAAGAAGGAGGTGGATGGGACGTGGAAGAAGACTTGGATCTTCCTCCTGAGCTGGTCAGTAGTCCTGGTTCCTCAGGTGGTCAGAGGTTTCATCTTTAGATTTTTCCTCCTAACTTTGGTCCTTGTGTTTTTAGGATGTTCCTGCTGGTTCCTCTGGCGGAGGAGAAGATGGCTTCTTTGTGCCACCGACCAAGGGCAGCAGTCCAGCACAGGTAAGACATTACGTAGACACCTTCATGTAGATGTGTCATGGCATCTACTGTAGGATGGACCTTAGATCCCCACCATGGTTACATCTCGATCTTATTCTGTCTCCAGACTTGGTGTAACAACTCTCAGCTCCCCGTGGACCACGTTCTGGCCGGTTCTTTTGAGACGGCAATGCGAGTAAGTTCACTATAAGCCTCTGTAGATCTAGCACTGGTCCATGCCAGGAGAAGCCAAGACAAATTTGTTTGTGACAATCTTCTTCTCTCCTCAGCTTCTCCATGACCAGGTGGGAGTGGTGAACTTTGCGGCTTATAAGCAGCATTTCCTGCACACCTTCTCCAGGGGACGTAGTACTTACCAGGCGCTGCCAGGGCTCCCAGCTATGTACGGTTATCCCCAGCGCAACTGGTAAGGATCTGCCATTGCATCTTATATTCTCATCTGTATTTCCTCATGCTTCTGTCTAGCTGTGGAGTGAAATGTTGTAATCCTGCCTACCTGCTGTTGCCACTAGGGGGAGCTCATTGCATACACATTTTCACAAACCTCATTGAATGTTATATTAAGGATGGGTGGCTAAGTGTCTGATCAGTGACAGTCTGACCACTGAGACCCCCACCATTCATGCGGACACAGCCATTCCATGGTGCCCCCGCTTATCTCCAGGCACAACTATTTCGGACTGTCTATTTTTGGAGCTGATAGCCGCTGTCCTTTGTATCACACAAGTCCCAGACTATTAGAAGATGTCTCTCTCTGACCGCGGTCTCCATTACCTTTCCAGGAAGGACGCAGGATTGAAGAACGGACTCCCCGCCGTCGGCCTGAAGCTCAGCGACCTGATCCAGCGTCTCCAGCTCTGCTACCAGTTGACCACATCCGGCAAGTTTGAGGAAGCGGTGGAGAAGTTCCGGCTGATCCTCCTCAGCGTCCCCCTTTTGGTTGTGGACAACAAGCAGGAGATTGCGGAGGTGCGGGGACAGCCGTAGCATCAAGTGGGGGGGGGGTTATATATAACATCCCGGAGGTGAAGAGGTTAATGCCGTATTCCCTTCCGTTGTAGGCCCAGCAGCTGATCACAATCTGCAGGGAGTATATAGTGGGGCTGTCCATGGAGATAGAGCGGAAGAAACTTCCCAAAGACACCCTGGAGCAGCAGAAACGTATTTGTGAGGTGAGGCTGAGCTGTGTGTCATGAGCCTGTGGTACCACTAGGGGGCAGTCTTCCTATTTTACCTTAAACGTTGTCCTTTTGCAGATGGCGGCCTACTTCACACACTCCAGCCTGCAGCCGGTCCACATGATCCTGGTCTTGAGGACAGCGGTTAACCTCTTCTTCAAGCTGAAGAACTTCAAGACGGCTGCCACGTTCGCCAGGCGACTCCTAGAACTTGGGCCCAAACCGGAGGTGGCGCAGCAGGTGGGTGACGTCTGTAATATTATTATAGACCCGACTGGACACCCCGACCGCTCTGACAATCGATATTTTGTTTCTTCCATCACAGACGCGCAAGATTCTGGCCGCGTGTGAGAAAAACCTCACTGACACGTACCAGCTCAACTACGACATGCACAACCCCTTCGACATCTGCGCCGCCTCTTACCGGCCAATATACAGGGGCAAACCGGTGGAAAAATGTCCTCTCAGTGGAGCGTGCTACAGCCCCGAGTATAAAGGACAGATCTGCAGGGTCACCACGGTAGGTGTGGGGGTGAACTGGCTATAATATGGGCAAAGGTGAGACTTCTAGTGATAGACTATGCCCCGAAGGGTCCTGGCAGCAAGTGTTATGTTTTCCTACACTGCCCCCACAGGAGAAATGAAGCATTGCGTAGGATATGTCTTAAAGGGGTAATCCACATTGTAACTAAAAACTGATAGGGTCAAAGCTGAGACCTCTACTGATCAGCTATGATCTGAGAGGCCATGCAGCGATTGAGGTGTTTTCCTGCAGTGCCCCCACATGAGAAATGAAGCATTGCATAGGATCTGTCTTAAAGTACTAGTCTGTATCTGGATGATTCTTCGAGAGACACTCTAATTCTTGAACCTTCTCTATTCACACAGGTGACGGAGATTGGGAAAGACGTGATCGGTCTGAGGATCAGCCCTCTACAGTTCCGTTAGGACCTCACAGTCCTACAATAAGCCTTATGTTTTTGGTTTTTTTTTTTCTTTTTGTCCACCCGATTATATGTAGTCGATACCGCTGGCTCCGCCCCTCCTGTGTCCTCTAAGCTTATAAGTCGACACTACGACCTCTTCTTAGTAACCTTGTAACACAGTAAATAGACATCCTTCCCATATGTGAAATAAAAATTACCTAATCGGAAGCTCTCCCGTTTTCTTTTTTTTAGTAAAGTGAATGCTCAGTACTGTGAAGGAGTCCGGAAAAGCCCTTAAAAGGGACCTTTCACCACCTCTACTAACTCTCCTTCATTCAATAGGCGCCGCTCCACTGGTTCCGACACAGTTGGAATTTTTTCTCTAGCCCCACCATTCCTGAGCAATCAGTTTTCTTAGCTTCAGCACCGAGTATGCTAATTACTGCCAAGTAGGCGGTCCTGGGCTGGATGAGATATTCTAGGAACCGCCCATCTGCCTAATTAGGATATCGGGTGTTCAAAATAACAGAAATGATTGCCCAGGAAAAGTTAGGGCTAGAGCAAAAAATTCCGCCAGAATTGGTGGAGCAGAGCCTATTGAAGGGTACAAAAATTTGGAGGAGGTGGCGAAAGGTCCTCCTTAAAGACAGCATACACGATTTCTTGCATGTTAATAAGCATGAAACTACTTATTTCAGTCTCCAGACTGTGAATGAAGCAGCTCTCTCTTCCCCTCTCCCAGCAGGAAGTCCCAGCAAACACCAATTACCCCAAGCCAATCAGCTATATGCAACTGAATGTTTCAAGGACAATACATTTCTCTAAAATTTTGTCTATAAATATCAATAACCCATCACTGACTTAGAGACTGAACTGTTTAGGCCGTAGGTTTTACCAGAGAGGACACATCGTAGCCTTCGTGTACTTTGGACCAAGCAGAGCCTTCTACTCATATATACTGACCAAATGCTCATGTAGGAATAAAGTTGTGATGAAATTTATTGTTTTGTGGATGTTTTTGTCCTTGTAGAGGATCTGCACTCGCTTAATGTCATACAATGTTTGGTAGATTAGACATCGGTGGGCCTCTGCATCGTCATCAATTTAGCACATCCCAACTCCAACTATATCTGCATCCTTCGATAGGGGCCACTCTGCTGATTTCCGCGCAGTTGGAATTTTTTCTCTAGCCCCTACCTTTCCAGAGAAATCAGAGCTAATATTTCAGCACCAAATATGCTAATGAGGGTCTCTACTGTCAAGAAGGCGGTGCTTCTGGGCCAGATATTTCTTTCTTATTTCACTGGGGGTCACAGCGCCAGGGTATAGACCTGGCCACATAGAGGCTGACATTAGGAGTAGTAAATGAGGCCGGCTCCACCTCAGGGCTATAACCTCTCCACAGGAACATGCCAGACTTAATCGGTTTGTAGTGGAAACTCCTCTGCCTTCCTAAATTGCCATTCAGTCAGTGACTTTTAGGCCCCTCCCTGGATGCTCTCAACGCTCCCCTTCCAGCTCCAGGAGCCGACCTCATAAAAGGACCAGGAAATCATCCTACAGGTCACTGTTCTCCTCCCCTTCCTATGGGCTTACTCCGGAGGAGTGTGTTCCCGGAACTCCTACTCCAAGAAGTCCTCTATCAACCCCAAACCTGTCTGGCAGTCAAGCTCCAAGCCTTCATCTTCAAAGTCCTCCTTTGTATGTAGATCTTCACCCCCACTCAGGGCTCCTGAGTCGGCAACTCCTGAGGCCGAGAGGTGGGGCTACTCCATCAAGTCCTCCCTTTCCAGGTTCATCAAGATCTTCTTTGGTGGCTCTCCTCTCCAGGAATCTCAGGGAAAATCCTTTGTTCCCCTCCGTAGGTAGGTGATCTCCGCCAACCCCAGTCTTTTTGGCTGGGGAAAAGTCTTCGGTGCTTTGACTGTTGAGGGCCTGTAGTCCAATGTTGAGACCTCCCTCCAGATCAATCCTCTGGAACTGAGAGCCATCTTCCTAGCCGTCTCATTGGACCTTTCTCCTCCAAGGACATCTGGTCAGGGTTCAGACCAACAATTCCATTCCTTGGGCAGAGTGTTATGTTCCAACTATTGGTGGATCACATTCCATGCGTAAAGAATTGGGCAGCAGACTAACTCAGTTGAGAGAGACTCACACCGGGCGAGTGGTCGCTTCATCATCAGATCTTTCTCCAGTTGTGCTCCTGGTGGGGCACTCCCGATGTTGACCTCTTTGCTTTCCACCATATCCTCCCCAATACGTACCCTCGAACCTTTGCAGGCAATGCTCTTATGATTTCATGGTGAGACTTCTAACTTCTGTACCTGTTCCCACCTCTTTCTTTGCCTTCTTGGGTTCTCAAGAAGCTCAAGGTCAAGTGGGTTCCAGCCATCCTTGGGGCTCCGGATTGGTTGTGCCAGGACCCCTGTTTCTGCTGGTGGGTGCACCTTGGCCTCTTCCTCTGCATGTCGACCTTCTGACACAAGGACCACTGGGGACAGATGAGTATGGTGACCTCTTTAAGGAATTAGGAGAAATAAGGACATGATGGGAACCTTTAGGGAAGACACAAGAATAGGAGGGCACAATCTGGAATTAGTCGGGGGGGGTCCAAGTAGTTGAGACTTGGAAGGAACTTCCAGCAGATGTGTTTGGGAAATCTCCCAGTAAGTAACTATAAGAATGGCCCGGGATGAAGACGTGTCTGTCCTAAGATAAGATCATGTACTAATGTAGGGGCAGACTATCTGCTGTACGTCTCCTATGGTTCTGTTATTAGATAGAGATGTGGTACAAGTTGTCACAGCTCCGCCCACTGACAGACACGCCTGAAAGCAGCGAATACCTCTATCGCCCCCTTCTGATGTGTTTTGGGCTGAGGTTATAGAAGCAGCAGCTGATATGGAAAGGGTTAAAAGTGTGTAAAGTCCGAGAATGAAAAGTGAAAGTATTTTTGCAAGAAGTTGCTGACGCCATATTGTCACTTTCAGAGTTTGTAACCGCAAGGAGAAAGTGCAACACAACTTGTATATGTGTGTATTATATATGTGTACTGTATATGTATTATGTATGTGCACTGTGTGTGTATTGTGTACTGTATATATATATGTATTGTGTACTGTATATATGTGTATTATATATGTGTTTACTGTATACATGTACAGTATAAGATATTCCTTTAATAGTCCCACAATGGGGAAATTTCAGTGATACAGTTTCATAGATGGTACAGTAGTATATAACAAGAGAGAAACACATACAAGCTCATGGCAGATAGAGAAATACTAGGAATCATAGTAACTAAAAAGAAAGAAACAGACACACTGCAGGATCATTTAGTTCTCTGTGCGGAGTGATGTTAATAATAATTTATAATAATAATAATAATAATACAGCCGACTTGGTTCTAGGACACGAGGAGGGGGGTCACAGCATGTGGATATAACAGGCAGAAATTTTTGCAGAGGTGGGGGACATAGGAAGCTATCATGATAACATGTGGCAGTTCCTTTGGTAGGTGGTGAGATCTCCTGCTCACAGCTGATAGTTCGGTATCTTGTATCAGCACTATTGTCCATTAACCACAAAAAATGCCCCAAATGTCCTTCATCACAAGCCCTCCTCCTCCTCCTTTCTTCTTACCACTGTGTTCTACTGCCCAGAGAGGTCTGAAGCCATCCAGGTAGACAGGGTGCTGCTCTCTTGCCAAGCTTCCATAAACTCCTGGGGTAGGTGGGTGATGGTAGGTTCTCACGTGTCCACAGTAATAGAAAGAAATACCAGTCAGCTGTAGCATCTTCACACATCAGCAATTGACGCCAAAAATCATCTCCTTGAGAGAAGAAGTCCGCATTTCCATGTAGGTTTCTCTTCCATGCCGCATGGTGAGCCATGCTGTCCTAGCTGGGGGGATGGTAACAGGCACATGTGGAAACCAGCTGAACCAGGTCTTGAGTCCATGCTTTACAATATTGTATGTGTGTATTATATGTGTGTACATTGTGTACTGTATACATGTATATTGTACGTGTGTATGAGTATATCATGTATTGTCTACGGGTATGTATGTGAGTGTTGTATATATGTTTAAGTGTATATTATATGTTCTGTATGTTGTATATAATGCATGTAAGTATGTGGTATTGACGCCATTTTGGGGAACATATCGCTTTTTTGATCACTTTATAAGATGCTTTTTCAGTGGCTAACAGACATAAAACATGGCGTGGAGGTTCAGATTTTTTTATGCCATTCAGCATACAGCGTGGCATGACAATACCCGGTATGGATGTGATATGGTTATATTATTCATTAAGTATTCTGGGATGGGGGGGGGTCTAATGTGTTTTGATATTACTTTTAGGGGTTTTTTTTTAATAAAACTTTAATACTCTTTAACAGTATTTTTTAGTCCCTCTGGGGAACTTTAAAGGGGTTCTCCAGCTTCCAAATATCTGCAGTGCTAACCCCTCCCTGCCCCCTTTACCTGCCTGTATTTTACTTGCCGCTCCTGGTATCCCTGTTACTTACATGCAGTGAGTCTGCGGACAGACTACATTTCCCAGGATGCATCTGCTGCTCTCACTCTATGAGGGAAAGCAGGAGAGAGCGTCCATATATAATGTCACAGCATCATGTGACCTGAGATGTGGGAGGGGTTTATTACCTGTGCAGGGGAGAGGGGAGGGGCACACAGAGAGTGAGAGCAGGCAGATGGAGCATGAGAAATGTAGTGCGTCCACCAGTCTGCACCAACATTGGGACGTGTAGAAGACACCTGGGATCAGATTTCGGTTCAGACATGCTTGTATCTGATGGAGAGCCCAGAAGGATTCAGGCAGAGGTGAGCCGCCGATCCTGGATGTCCGGTCCCCACGTCTGACACTGCGGGAGGAGGTCTGTGGTAGGACAAGGCCCAGTAGTGGAAAGTCTACACCTCAGGCACTACTGGGGTAATCTGTATAGCCTTAAGGGATGGAGGGGAACGGGGACATGACGGAAACCTATAGACAGGGTCATAAGGTCAGGAGGGGATCCGAATAGTTGGGGCTCAGAAAACACTTCCATCAGATGTGGTGGGGACGAAGACCTGTCTGTCCTAAGATGGTCCTGATATAAGGGCAGGCTACATAGACCAGGGGCTTTATCTGCCCTCCATCTCCTATGGGTCTATTATTAGGTAGAGCTGTGTTGTCACAGCCCCGCCCACTGACTGCGAGGTGATTTGGGCTGAGGTTATATAAGCTGCGGCTGATTCGGAAGGGGTTAAAGGTGTGTAAAGTGCGAGAATAGAAAGTGAAAGTAATTGTGCAAGAAGGTGTGGTCACTATTATATGTACTGCAGAGCGGTAACACGGGAGAAGGTAAGTGCGACACAACTCACTGTATATGTGTGTTATATATGTGTGTGTACTGTATACATGTATGTTATATGTATGTATTGTGTGGCGAATGTGTGTATTATGGGGGTGTACTGTATACCTGTATATTGTGTGTGTGTTCTGTATACATGTATATTATATGTGTCTGTTGTATGTATATTTTGTGCTGTATGTGTGTATTGTGTATTTTATGACCCCGCTGCCATGTACTTAGTAGATCGGGTTAGATTGACTGCACCCTGTAACAACCTGAAACCAAAACTAAGTACAACCCGACCTCCGCCTGCTCAGGACATGTATGTAATGTGTAACAGAACATGGGAACGCCATTACTTACCCATTATACACGGAAGACCACATTACACAGGATAGGATTAGATACGCAGCTCAGTATACGGTATCACACAGGATAGGATTAGATACGCAGCTCAGTATACGGTATCACACAGGATAGGATTAGATACGCAGCTCAGTATACGGTATCACACAGGATAGGATTAGATACGCAGCTCAGTATACGGTATCACACAGGATAGGATTAGATACGCAGCTCAGTATACGGTATCACACAGGATAGGATTAGATACGCAGCTCAGTATACGGTATCACACAGGATAGGATTAGATACGCAGCTCAGTATACGGTATCACACAGGATAGGATTAGATACGCAGCTCAGTATACGGTATCACACAGGATAGGATTAGATACGCAGCTCAGTATACGGTATCACACAGGATAGGATTAGATACGCAGCTCAGTATACGGTATCACACAGGATAGGATTAGATACGCAGCTCAGTATACGGTATCACACAGGATAGGATTAGATACGCAGCTCAGTATACGGTATCACACAGGATAGGATTAGATACACAGCTCAGTATACGGTATCACACAGGATAGGATTAGATACACAGCTCAGTATACGGTATCACACAGGATAGGATTAGATACACAGCTCAGTATACGGTATCACACAGGATAGGATTAGATACACAGCTCAGTATACGGTATCACACAGGATAGGATTAGATACACAGCTCAGTATACGGTATCACACAGGATAGGATTAGATACACAGCTCAGTATACGGTATCACACAGGATAGGATTAGATACACAGCTCAGTATACGGTATCCCACAGGATAGGATTAGATACACAGCTCAGTATACGGTATCCCACAGGATAGGATTAGATACACAGCTCAGTATACGGTATCCCACAGGATAGGATTAGATACACAGCTCAGTATACGGTATCCCACAGGATAGGATTAGATACACAGCTCAGTATACGGTATCCCACAGGATAGGATTAGATACACAGCTCAGTATACGGTATCCCACAGGATAGGATTAGATACACAGCTCAGTATACGGTATCCCACAGGATAGGATTAGATACACAGCTCAGTATACGGTATCCCACAGGATAGGATTAGATACACAGCTCAGTATACGGTATCCCACAGGATAGGATTAGATACACAGCTCAGTATACGGTATCCCACAGGATAGGATTAGATACACAGCTCAGTATACGGTATCCCACAGGATAGGATTAGATACACAGCTCAGTATACGGTATCCCACAGGATAGGATTAGATACACAGCTCAGTATACGGTATCCCACAGGATAGGATTAGATACACAGCTCAGTATACGGTATCCCACAGGATAGGATTAGATACACAGCTCAGTATACGGTATCCCACAGGATAGGATTAGATACACAGCTCAGTATACGGTATCACACAGGATAGGATTAGATACACAGCTCAGTATACGGTATCACACAGGATAGGATTAGATACACAGCTCAGTATACGGTATCACACAGGATAGGATTAGATACACAGCTCAGTATACGGTATCACACAGGATAGGATTAGATACACAGCTCAGTATACGGTATCACACAGGATAGGATTAGATACACAGCTCAGTATACGGTATCACACAGGATAGGATTAGATACACAGCTCAGTATACGGTATCACACAGGATAGGATTAGATACACAGCTCAGTATACGGTATCACACAGGATAGGATTAGATACACAGCTCAGTATACGGTATCACACAGGATAGGATTAGATACACAGCTCAGTATACGGTATCACACAGGATAGGATTAGATACACAGCTCAGTATACGGTATCACACAGGATAGGATTAGATACACAGCTCAGTATACGGTATCACACAGGATAGGATTAGATACACAGCGCAGTATACGGTATCACACAGGATAGGATTAGATACACTGCTCAGTATACGGTATCACACAGGATAGGATTAGATACACAGCCCAGTATACAATATCACACAGGATAGGATTAGATACACAGCCCAGTATACAGTATCACACAGGATAGGATTAGATACTCAGCTCAGTATACAGTATCACACAGGATTGGATTAGATACACAGCCCAGTATACAGTATCACACAGGATAGGATTAGATACACAGCTCAGCAGACAGTATCACACAGGATAGGATTAGATACACAGCTCAGTATACAGTATCACACAGGATAGGATTAGATACTCAGCTCAGTATACAGTATCACACAGGATAGGATTAGATACACCAGTTTAACAGACTATATCAGACTCAGACATTATAAGCTTAGATACTTATCTCATCTACATTGAGATACCTGAGACCTATCTTCTTCATCTCCTCGCTGTACAGATGGACTCCAAGGTGTCAGTGTTCGAGCTACAGAACGACTGCTCAGTAAAACGACATGAGGTCCCTCTGACGTTCCCCCGGGACAGTAGACGTAACCTCTGCATTGTCACCAACCAGAGGACTCAGCTACATCTTCTCAAGAATTCAGAAGGAAGCCCAAGACCTGAAGAGGTGAGAGGTCTATGTGAGCTATAATATGTGCCGGGGGATCCAGATGTTGTCTTCTACTGGTGGGTGATCTCTTGGTCGTCTTTCACTTATACATCACCATTGCTTTCTCCCTATATACAGGATGTTGCTTTCCAAGAGAAGAGAATATTCCAACATGGAGTGTCCACCAAGGTGTTTGCCATAACCGACGTAACTGACAATGCTTGGGAGGTGAGGACCAACATATGACTATCGGGGGTAGGATATCAGGGCCAACAAATCATTGCAATAGAAAGCAGCAGGAGATTCCCATAGCCATGGTCATAGTGATGTACCCTAGCCAAGACCCCTGACTGGCCGCCAGGAATATATATTACCAGTGTCCAGGGAAAGTCCCATTTATGGCCATGGTGGTTTCCAATCCTACTCTGATCTTTCAAGATCTAGCATTACCCCTTTCCCATTCTGTTTTCACCCAATACCGTATCTTCCCACCATTACAGGTCCGCCTGTTGCTCAGTCCATCAGAAATCGCCCGTCTGTCCTCAAACTTCAACTTGACGGGTTTTGTCATTGGCTGCTTGGTGAGTATATAGAAGAAATATACCAATCTATAAGGTAGTAGTCACCTCCACCATAATCTATCTAGCCTAAGTCACCCGGACCCTACTGAGTATACCCTAAGTCCGATCACCACATCTTCTCAAAACGCCAGAGATTTCCCTGTTCTCCTTGACGTGTCTTCACTCTTGTAATCCACAGACGATTGAAGAGTATCAGGATTGTCTGTCATCCCTTTGTGGTCCTGAGGCTGAAGTGAAGAAACTCTGTATGGCAGCCGCTCAGTTCCTCAGCTTTTCGGAAGACAAAGTCAAAGACTATTGTAAGGACCTTGAGAAGATCCTGATCGAAAAAGTTGGAGCATCTCGCACTGGTCAACAGAGAATGGAAGACATGGTGACAGTAGCCCTGGTGGCATTGGCAGCAGCTGAGGTGGCAACATCTGTCGGAGGATCTAAGAACTTTGATTATAAAATTCAGAAGGAAAAGACTGAGGAAGATCAAAGCGAGCAGGTAAGAAGCAAAGTCCACAAGGAAGAATATCACTACTATAATACTGCCCCCTATGTACAAAAATATAACTACTATAATACTGCTCTTATGTACAAGAATATAACTACTATAATACTGCTCCTATGTACAAGAATATAACTACTATAATACTGCTCCTATGTACAAGAATATAACTACTATAATACTACCTCGTATGTACAAGAATATAACTATTATTATTTATTTATAAAGCACCATTAATTCCATGGTGCTTTACATTTGGGGGTTACATACAATACACAGAATATACAGGTAGATATAATACTAACAGTGACCGATTGGCACAGTGGGGTAGAGGGCCCTGCCCGCGAGGGCTTACAAACTACTATAATACTACCTCCTATGTACAAGAATATAACTAATATAATACTACCTCCTATGTACAAGAATATAACTACTATAATACTGCTCCTATGTACAAGAATATAACTACTATAATACTACTCCTATGTACAAGAATATAGCTACTATAATACTGCCCCCTATGGACAAGAATATAACTACTATAATACTGCCTCCTATGGACAAGAATATAGCTACTATAATACTGCCCCCTATGGACAAGAATATAGCTACTATAATACTGCCCCCTATGGACAAGAATATAACTACTATAATACTAATCCTATGTACAAGAATATAACTACTATAATACTGCCCCCTATGTACAAGAATATAACTACTATAATACTGCTCCTATGTACAAGAATATAACTACTATAATACTGCTCCTATGTACAAGAATATAACTACTATAATACTGCTCCTATGTACAAGAATATAACTACTATAATACTGCTCCTATGTACAAGAATATAACTACTATAATACTGCTCCTATGTACAAGAATATAACTACTATAATACTGCTCCTCTGTATAAGAATATAACTACTATAATACTGCCTCCTATGTACAAGAATATAACTACTATAATACTGCTCCTATGTACAAGAATATAACTACTATAATACTACCTCCTATGTACAAGAATATAACTACTATAATACTACTCCTATGTACAAGAATATAACTACTATAATACTGCTCCTATGTACAATAATATAACTACTATAATACTACTCCTATGTACAAGAATATAACTACTATAATACTGCTCCTATGTACAATAATATAACTACTATAATACTGCCTCCTATGTACAAGAATATAACTACTATAATACTGCCTCCTATGTACAAGAATATAACTACTATAATACTACTCCTATGTACAAGAATATAACTACTATAATACTGCTCCTATATACAAGAATATAACTACTATAATACTACCTCCTATGTAGAAGAATATAACTACTATAATACTACTCCTATGTACAAGAATATAACTACTATAATACTACCTCCTATGTAGAAGAATATAACTACTATAATACTACTCCTATGTACAAGAATATAACTACTATAATACTGCTCCTATGTACAAGAATATAACTACTATAATACTACCTCCTATGTACAAGAATATACCTACTATAATACTACTCCTATGTACAAGAATATAACTACTATAATACTACCTCCTATGTACAAGAATATACCTACTATAATACTGCTCCTATGTACAAGAATATACCTACTATAATACTACCTCCTATGTACAAGAATATACCTACTATAATACTGCTCCTATGTACAAGAATATACCTACTATAATACTACCTCCTATGTACAAGAATATACCTACTATAATACACCTGCTATGTACAAGAATATACCTACTATAATACTACTCCTATGTACAAGAATATAACTACTATAATACTACCTCCTATGTACAAGAATATAACTACTATAATACTGCTCCTATGTACAAGAATATAACTACTATAATACTACTTCCTATGTACAAGAATATAACTACTGTAATACTACTCCTATGTACAAGAATATAACTACTATAATACTACTCCTATGTACAAGAATATAACTACTATAATACTGCTCCTATGTACAAGAATATAACTACTATAATACTGCTCCTATGTACAAGAATATAACTACTATAATACTGCCTCCTATGTACAAGAATATAACTACTATAATACTACTCCTATGTACAAGAATATAACTACTATAATACTACTCCTATGTACAAGAATATAACTACTATAATACTGCTCCTATGTACAAGAATATAACTACTATAATACTGCTCCTATGTACAAGAATATAACTACTATAATACTGCCTCCTATGTACAAGAATATAACTACTATAATACTACTCCTATGTACAAGAATATAACTACTATAATACTGCTCCTATGTACAAGAATATAACTACTATAATACTACTCCTATGTACAAGAATATAACTACTATAATAGTACTCCTATGTACAAGAATATAACTACTATAATACTACCTCCTATGTACAAGAATATAACTACTATAATACTACTCCTATGTACAAGAATATAACTACTATAATACTGCTCCTATGTACAAGAATATAACTACTATAATACTGCCCCCTATGTACAAGAATATAACTACTATAATACTACTCCTATGTACAAGAATATAACTACTATAATACTACTCCTATGTACAAGAATATAACTACTATAATACTACTACTATGTACAAGAATATAACTACTATAATACTACTCCTATGTACAAGAATATAACTACTATAATACTACTCCTATGTACAAGAATATAACTACTATAATACTGCCTCCTATGTACAAGAATATAACTACTATAATACTGCTCCTATGTACAAGAATATAACTACTATAATACTACCTCCTATGTACAAGAATATAACTACTATAATACTGCTCCTATGTACAAGAATATAACTACTATAATACTACCTCCTATGTACAAGAATATAACTACTATAATACTACACCTATGTACAAGAATATAACTACTATAATACTACACCTATGTACAAGAATATAACTACTATAATACTACTCCTATGTACAAGAATATAACTACTATAACACTGCTCCTATGTACAAGAATATAACTACTATAACACTGCTCCTATGTACAAGAATATAACTACTATAATACTGCTCCTATGTACAAGAATATAACTACTATAATACTGCCTCCTATGTACAAGAATATAACTACTATAATACTGCTCCTATGTACAAGAATATAACTACTATAATACTACTCCTATGTACAAGAATATAACTACTATAATACTACTCCTATGTACAAGAATATAACTACTATAATACTACTCCTATGTACAAGAATATAACTACTATAATACTGCTCCTATGTACAAGAATATAACTACTATAATACTGCTCCTATGTACAAGAATATAACTACTATAATACTACCTCCTATGTACAAGAATATAACTACTATAATACTACCTCCTATGTACAAGAATATAACTACTATAATACTACTCCTATGTACAAGAATATAACTACTATAATACTGCTCCTATGTACAAGAATATAACTACTATAACACTGCTCCTATGTACAAGAATATAACTACTATAATACTGCTCCTATGTACAAGAATATAACTACTATAATACTGCCTCCTATGTACAAGAATATAACTACTATAATACTGCTCCTATGTACAAGAATATAACTACTATAATACTGCTCCTATGTACAAGAATATAACTACTATAATACTGCTCCTATGTACAAGAATATAACTACTATAATACTACTCCTATGTACAAGAATATAACTACTATAATACCACTCCTATGTACAAGAATATAACTACTATAATACCGCTCCTATGTACAAGAATATAACTACTATAATACTGCCTCCTATGTACAAGAATATAACTACTATAATACTGCTCCTATGTACAAGAATATAACTACTATAATACTGCCCCCTATGTACAAGAATATAACTACTATAATACTACTCCTATGTACAAGAATATAACTACTATAATACTGCCCCCTATGTACAAGAATATAACTACTATAATACTACCTCCTATGTACAAGAGTATAACTACTATAATACTACTACTATGTACAAGAATATAACTACTATAATACTACTCCTATGTACAAGAATATAACTACTATAATACTACTCCTATGTACAAGAATATAACTACTATAATACTGCTCCTATGTACAAGAATATAACTACTATAATACTGCTCCTATGTACAAGAATATAACTACTATAATACTGCTCCTATGTACAAGAATATAACTACTATAATACTGCTCCTATGTACAGGAATATAACTACTATAATACTGCTCCTATGTACAAGAATATAACTACTATAATACTGCTCCTATGTACAAGAATATAACTACTATACTGTAATACCGCTCCTTAGATTCTAATAATAATACCGTTCTTTTTCCCTAGATTCAGGAAATGGTCAGGATTTTTGACGTGGAGGCGAATCTGTTAACTGTATCACACCAAGGAAAGAGGGTGCAGATAATATTTAGGAATCCCTGTCCAGATAACTGGGTGAGTAGAGATTTTTACAAAATTTTCAAAAATGCCCCGCCCAGAAAATGCATTATTTTAGGCAGGGTCTGTGCTGAGGTATGATGGAGCTCTACTCAATGTTGCCATCTTTGGCAATACTACTTCATGCACTTGTGTGGTCCTCAGAAGGGTGGGCCTTCATAAAATCCTTGGGTGGGCCATGGTGGGACTTTGTGACTGTGGCACCATGATTAGCCAGACTTCAGTATCATATATAGTACATTGCAACCATAGCAAGTACAACAGAACAGCGCTACCTAAAGGATAACCTGCTATGAAAATCGGCACCGGATGTTCTCATTACTAAGGCTCATACTTCTCTCTCCATATCTCCAGGCATCAGGGGGCAAGAAACTTGTGGAGTCTGGAGAAACATTTGGGTTTGGACTATGTCATAAGGTGGTCTCCATCTCTGAAGCCAAGTCTGAGGTAAGATATCCTGTGGTACAGTAGATACTGCTTGGTCCTCCAGTCACCCTTTTACATATATATGACCTACCTACAATCCATGAATCGGGGAGCTCTGGGCCTCCAAGTTGGAACACATGAGGTCACCATGCCTGGTGTCTGCAGGAGGTGGTGGACATACACCTTGACCTCCACCACATTGAATGATGTTGGTGGATGTCCACCGCCCATCATTTTCCACAATAGAGGATATTTCTTAAAGGGGGGCTCCACCTAAACCAAATAATGTCACCAATTCTTTTCTGGTCATGTCCATGGTTCACCCCGGCCACCATTTTACATTGTGACCTGGCGTGGATGGAATCCGCTATGTCCTCACACTGACCGAGCCGGCTTATCTATAAAGTGTGACTACCACCGAGATCTCTGCCATAGCATGGCCACGCCCCCAATCTTTGATACATTGTATCAGTTGTGTCATCATAGGTATATAGCTTAAGTAAGACCGCTTGTACGGTGTGAAATTCTTGTCTGTATGGTTATGGAAGGGTTAATGTTCTCCAAATTTTAATATCTGTTTGTTTTACAGATACAATTTCTGCAGAACTTGCAAGAATCCTACGATCTTGTCCCGATCTTCCACCTTCCTGCTTTCGTGGAACACTTATTGGTAAATGCTAGAAGGCCAATGATACAAGTACAAGCCCCGCCCATAATACTGTGACCACACCCAAATTATTAATGGGCGTGCCTATTCAGACAAGTGTAAAGTCTATGGAGGCTTCCAGTTATGTTTGAAGGGCCCACCAAAGGTGTAACTTGAAGCCCCCAAATCTTTAATGGGTTTTCTAAATGCTATGGCATTCAGTATAGCAATATATTTGAGATGGTAGAGGAACCTTTGGGACCTCCTTAGGCCCCAGAACCCACTAGTGACCTCTGTAACCCCTATAGCTACATCCCTGGTCCCCACATTCACTCTGGAGATGTTATACCTTGGGTTACCCTACCTACGAAGCATAGGGTGATCCTTTTATAGGTTCGGTTTTTAGATCCTCAGTTCTTTATCTTTATTACAGATGACCTCATCATGGAGGAATAAGATAGAACTTTTCCTGAAGGATAAAGATCAAAGGAAGGACATGGTTCAAGAACTGTCCACCTTGGCTGTGAGGTTCATCTGCGGCAAGGCCTGTCACCAAGAGACCTTCTTGAAGGAGTTTCAGGGGGCAATGTTGGAAAAGTGGTCAAGTTTAGAAGCCTTGTTGGTGGGTGATGAAGTAGTATGCTCCTTTGGTATTTTGATGGCCATCTTGGCTGCTCTGACGGCTAAAAACATTGCGGATAGACCCAATATCGATATCGAAGATGAAGAGATGACCATCACAACTAGGATTGAAGAAAATGGTGAGGAACAACCTGACTTGGGTAGTAGTCTTGACGATTGGGTCAAACTAGAACACGAGTTAGATGATGGGGGTAATGGCGGTGCTGAATCGAAGACTGGTAGCACCGATGAACCAGGACCAACTGATCAGGAAGGCATTGATGATTCTTTGAAGGCTGAAGACCCGCTAACTGAGACTGTGACAGACGTTGGTATAGCAGATAATCCTGAGGAAGAGACTGACAGTGATGATGAGAATTTTTCTAAACATCCAAATTTCCAAGACAATGTTCATGAAAGTAGCCCCACCAGTCCAGATACTAAAGGAGGTCTTCACGGTCAGGGCAAAGGTGGTGGTCCAAGTCTAGATGATTCCTATGATGATGGGGCTAGAAGAGTAGCACAGCCAAAAACTGTAGGAGCTGAAGAGAAATCTCTGGAGATAAAGGTCTCATCTTCAAAGAACAGAGTCTTCTATACAAGTTTTATTGGCCTTGTCTTTCTTCTAGTGCTTGCCATGCTCACCAACATCTTGCCACAATCCCTGGGCTCTGTTCTTCTTGCCCTTATACTGGGCCTTCTGGTCATAACATGGCTAGCAAGTCGGCAACCATAGTGTCATCTGCTTCTCTTGTTTTGATATAATTAAGCTTTTTGACCAAATATGATCTTCTTGAAGGTTACTGGTGAGTCCAAATATGATCTTCTTGACGGTTACTGGAGAGATTTTGGCCAATGGTCGTTATAATCAATTGTCTTACACGTAACCAATTATATTTCTAGCTTTGTAATAGTTAAGAAGACCCGGTCACCGGGACATCATACAGTGATCGCAAAGATCAGAATGAGCCTCCTCTGTCCTTGGGTGAAGTTTTCTTGGATGCCTTGTGGCCACCATTACTGAGCTATCTCACAGAGGCCCTTGATGACTGTGCTTGTCCCGGTGAGATGTCATCTTTAAGCAAAGAAATCCTTATATCTGTATTTTCTTACTGCATAAGCTAAGAGATGTAACCACGACAATAAATCTTATATTTGTCCAAGAAATTAGTAAGTGGCGTCATCATATACTGCGTGTCAGGTTCTTACGGGAAGTACGAGACTTGACCATTGGCCTAAAGTACCAAAACAATGGAAACCCCAAAAAGGGACCCCATTTTAGAAACTACACCCCTGACCGAATGATCATTTTGGGACTAAGACTCCTTCCTGAAAATTAATGTACAAAGTAAAAATTTTATAGAAATGTGCCATTTTGGTGCCCAATATGTTGCGCCCAGTTTGTGTCATCAGAGACCGGCACTGCTAAACAATTAGGTGGGCCATCCCGAGGGGCAAAAAAGTTGTATATGTGAGTGTGCTCAACTGCTGCTTGGGCACGTAACAGGACAAGGAAATGGGCACTGCGCTTTTTAGCTTCTGGAGTACAGATTTAGAGGGACTTTTGGGGCGCCATGTTGTTTTTGAAGAGCGCTGGAGGTGCCAGTAAATTGGAACTCTCCAAGACGTGACCCAATTGTGTAGGGGAAATTTTGGGGTCTTTACAAATTGGCATCAAAAGCCACATAGCGCTCCTTCATATCTGTGCCCTAGCGGCAGTTTATGCCCACATGTATGACACTGGTGTACCCTGGATAACGTACTTCATGCCATATGTGGGTATAAACTGCTGTTTAGGTACACAAAACCATGTTTCAGATTATAGAAGCCTATAGATGTCTTTGAAGAGGGCAGAAGGAGCGAGAGAGAAGCAGAAAGACACCAAGACAGGCTGCTGCAGCTAACAATTTTCTATCTCACCCCAAGTGCTTCATGGGTATTACTTGAGTCATATAAATAAACACGCACACATATTGCAGCTTGTCCTAAAGAGGCACCTGAATGGTTAGGAAGGCTCCAAATATCGTTTTGACTGGAGCTCCGAGTCACTCCCCCTTGTCTGCTCCAATCCGACACCACCCACATGCCATTAGGGAGTTCAGTTTATCAGACACCAAAACTAACACACATCATTGCTCAGGAACGGTGGGGGATAGAGAAATGATTCCAACTGTGCTAAGAATCAGTAGGTCGGCGCCTATTAAAGGTCAAAAGAGAGCTCCAATGGGTGGAGAAAGGATCTCAAAATCTCAATATCTGTTTTGGCAATAAAATGAGTAGGACACAAGGTTATTTTTTTTAATATAAACTTTATCCCTAATATGGGGGCTGGTTCCTATATACAGACAAGGATGAAGATGAGGACCGATCCCAGGCAGGAGGAGACATCGCAACGATTCATAACATGGAAACTGTCCTGGACGCCGCTTGACCGTACATGTCAGAATATGGCGAGCAGAATCCCGCACGTCATGTGATCCCTGTTCATTGTGACAGTCACGTCATACAAGACAAGCAGCTTCTCCTTAGTCCTCCAGGATGTCCGCAAACATCTTCCGCCGCTTATTCTCAGCCTGTTGGTGCTCCTGCCAGTCTTTCCGCCGATTGACAAAGTGAGTGAGAGCGAAGTTACGGGCGATGTGGTGTCCGATGGGGTCGTTCTGCAGCTCCCGCAGCCTCTCAACTTTAGGGAGGGAAATACAATTTTGGTAAATAGAATCGACAGAACTGGAGTCCCAGATCCTAAATACAGAATCTGGCCCATTGGTGGGATTGACACTGGTCAAATCGAGAAGAGAAATGGATGCTGACCAACTAAAAGTCACAGGTCAGGACCGATCAATCGCCTTTATCAATAAACTAACCCCTTGGTGGCAACCAGGCTATTTGTAGCACAGAAGTCTATGGACACCAAATTCACTGAGGCCGTCAGCTGTACACAGATGTATAGTTACCTAGTTTCTGGGCAATCTCCTCTTTGACTCCCATGGTGGACGCACCCCACACACGGTCCAGCACTCGGCTGCCATACTTGTTACACGCCAGCTCCATACAGTGAGTCTAGGAGAGAAAAAGGTAAGTACTGCTCATTGTGGTTACTAATCCGGGAGAGAGAAGGTCATCTTCAGAGAATTCACTATCTGGCCTCTCATCCAACCCACAATCAAATATACCTCGTGGTAGACACTGGTACAGCACAAAGAAACATCCTCGCGATCTTACCCTTAACTTTCGTAGAACTTTTTTCCTCTGTTTTTCCGTGATGGTGGCGCTGTTGAGCAGAGCATCAAATATGTGACTACCGGCCTGACTACAAGCAATAGTGTGGAGGTCTGCGTCTGTCATATTCCCCAAACTGTGGAGAACTGGAGCGGGATCCTCAAAATGTAGAAGGTGCTGTAGTAATATGGAGCCATGATAGTTAACAGACTGAAGCTTTATGTCCGGGTTATCCTGAACATGGGGAAACAAAAATGTGTAAGAGACACAATCGGACTAACCCAAAATACAGGATTATAACTACTATAATACTGCCCCCTATGTACAAGAATGTAACTACTATAACACTGCTCCTGTGTACAAGAATATAACTGCTATAATACTACCTCCTATGTACAAGAATATAACTACTATAATACTGCTCCTATGTACAAGAATATAACCACTATAATACTGCTCCTACGTACAAGAATATAACTACTATAATACTACTCCTACGTACAAGAATATAACTACTATAATACTACTCCTACGTACAAGAATATAACTACTATAATACTGCTCCTACGTACAAGAATATAACTACTATAATACTACTCCTACGTACAAGAATATAACTACTATAATACTGCCCCCCTGTGTACAAGAATATAACTACTATAATACTACCGCTATGTACAAGAATATAACTACTATAATACTGCTCCTATGTACAAGAATATAACTACTATAATACTACTCCTATGTACAAGAATATAACTACTATAATACTGCTCCTGTGTACAAGAATATAACTACTATAATACTGCTCCTATGTACAAGAATATAACTACTATAATACTGCTCCTATGTACAAGAATATAACTACTATAATACTACTCCTATGTACAAGAATATAACTGCTATAATACTGCTCCTATGTACAACAATATAACTGCTATAATACTACTCCTATGTACAAGAATATAACTACTATAATACTACTCCTATGTACAAGAATATAACTACTATAATACTGCTCCTATGTACAAGAATATAACTACTATAATACTACTCCTATGTACAAGAATATAACTACTATAATACTACTCCTATGTACAAGAATATAACTACTATAATACTGCTCCTATGTACAAGAATATAACTACTATAATACTACTCCTATGTACAAGAATATAACTACTATAATACTACCCCTTATGTACAAGAATATAACTACTATAATACGCCTCCTATGTACAAGAATATAACTACTATAATACTGCTCCTATGTACAAGAATATAACTACTATAATACTACTCCTATGTACAAGAATATAACTACTATAATACTACTCCTATGTACAAGAATATAACTACTATAATACTGCTCCTATGTACAAGAATATAACTACTATAATACTACTCCTATGTACAAGAATATAACTACTATAATACTACCCCTTATGTACAAGAATATAACTACTATAATACTGCCTCCTATGTACAAGAATATAACTACTATAATACGCCTCCTATGTACAAGAATATAACTACTATAATACTGCTCCTATGTACAAGAATATAACTACTATAATACTGCCTCCTATGTACAAGAATATAACTACTATAATACTGCTCCTATGTACAAGAATATAACTACTATAATACTACCTCCTATGTACAAGAATATAACTGCTATAATACTACTCCTATGTACAAGAATATAACTACTATAATACTGCTCCTATGTACAAGAATATAACTACTATAATACTGCTCCTATGTACAAGAATATAACTACTATAATACTGCTCCTATGTACAAGAATATAACTACTATAATACTACTCCTATGTACAAGAATATAACTACTATAATACTGCCCCCTATGTACAAGAATATAACTACTATAATACTGCTCCTATGTACAAGAATATAACTACTATAATACTGCTCCTATGTACAAGAATATAACTACTATAATACTGCTCCTATGTACAAGAATATAACTACTATAATACTGCTCCTATGTACAAGAATATAACTACTATAATACTGCTCCTATGTACAAGAATATAACTACTATAATACTGCTCCTATGTACAAGAATATAACTACTATAATACTGCTCCCTATGTACAAGAATATAACTACTATAATACTACTCCTATGTACAAGAATATAACTACTATAATACTACTCCTATGTACAAGAATATAACTACTATAATACTGCCCCCTATGTACAAGAATATAACTACTATAATACTACCTCCTATGTACAAGAATATAACTACTATAATACTGCTCCTATGCACAAGAATATAACTACTATAATACTGCCCCCTTATGCACATGTATGTAACTACTATAAGTACTTTATGCTCAGAAGGTTCTTCTTCTTCCTCATCGATCTTGTAGTACGTCTCGTAGGTCAGTAGTGACAGGAATAGCGGTATACATGTGACTCGGCGGGAGATGGGGGAGGAACAGTGGAAAGCCTGGGAAGATGAGAAAACCACTTAAGACTGGCAGGTACAACAAGAAAGGATGGAGATTTATGTTAGGGTCTCTTACCTCCATGAGATGGGTAACAAACTCCGTCTGGTGACTCTCTAGTCTCTTACAGGTCTCTGCCAGGGTTGTGATGACCCCCATGTGACCCTTAGCCAAAACGTCCTCCAGATTTGGTGACAACTCCTCGAATAGTTTGGAGAACTTAAGAAGTGAGAAATAACTTGATGTTACTCTTTCCGCTACGTTCAAGGCGACAGAAGCGTGTAAGGTTGGGCAGACACTTAAGGGCTGCCACAAGTGGTAACACATGGCTAAGTAGATTATCTGGAGGAAGGAGAGGAATTACTAACCAGTTTCTTGGTCTGGACGGCACGGATAAGTCTCTGCACTGTATAGTTGGCGATGTGATGGGCTGATAGCGCCTGAAGATGGCCTTCAAAGTGGGTTTCAAAGAGACGACGCAGTTGTTTCTTTTTGGAAACTTCTAGAATTTTTTCCAACAGGCGACTGCTGGTCTCATCCTTCAGGAATACCAAGAGGGCGCTGGGAAAATCAAAAAGGTCAAAACGTGGTCAAGAAAAATACACAATGCAACTAATGAGCAAGGCAAGGGTTCCTCGTAGGCGGAGTCTGCAGAGGAGGGGCTATAAGCAGGAGGACACACCCCTGAACAGCAGTCTCCTTTCCCACATCTTACCTGCCATCTCCTGAGACATTCCTGGAGGACAAGTAAGCAATGACATCATCACAGAGCGCTGCACACGTGGATGGCGACTTTCTATGTAGAACCTGCAGGGCGGTCTGCATCCCAAGACTGGCCAGTTTATGGGTGGCAAAGACTGGTGAGGAGACAAAGCGAGGGTCAGCTGTGTGTCTCTCTGAGGTAAAGGGTTAATAAAGGGGCAATAAGAGCTCACCTCCGATGTGGCCCTTGAACAGTCCGCTCATCTCCTGTAACTGCTGCAAAAAACTGGGCGGCACCTCGAACTCAGACTTAACTGCAATAGAGAGGGGGGAGGGGGGGAATGGAGGCTTAAAGGGGCAAATCCAATATAATGCACAATGGTTTAGGACTGAGGACAGGAAAGTAGGCTTACGAGTCAGGGGACTGAGATTATTCTTTGGGGGTTCCCCCATACTAGAGATGGCCGGCCCCTGGACTATAGGACATAGTTGTCCACTGATATCTCTACTTCTGACAACCTGAGAAGAATGGGGGCAGATATGGCGGGTACACGGTACACAGTAGCCCCCACACTACGTCTACCTGTTGGCCCCTGGCTGCCTTTCTTGGAGGCCTCTTGGTTGAGGACGGTCCCGGCCAGGACTTGGAGCAGGGTCCGTACGATGAAGCTTCCATGTGTGTTCTGGTTGTAGGGCAGGAACTTGGCCTTCACTTCCATGCACAGGCTGAGAATCAGATCCTCCAGGCTGCGGCAGGGATCCCCCTCATCATCATCCTCATCCTCCTCTTCCTCTGCGGCCTTCTGGTTCTGAAGCCTCTCGTACTGTAGCAGGGCGGTCTGAACCACGTGTGCTCCGCTGCGATGCCAACACACGTTCTGCCAGCTCTTGCCGAGGACGTCCAGGACTTGGCACAGCTGGGCCGAGGCTGCCACTGACAGCAGCTTCTGCAGGACGATGCTCCCGGACATGTCGGTGGCCAGCGCCAGCTCGTTTCCCTTCACCTCGATGAAGACGTTCCGGACGAAGAGAGCTGCGAGGAAGCAGAATGGACGTCACAACTCCCCCGGACCCTACACACAACGGTAGCGTATTTAGGGTGTCGTTCTTATGACGGTCTATGCGGTAAAAACGACACAATCACAACGAGACCCAATTTATAGAGATTTTATCCAGTTTTAATACTTTATAAAAATTCCAAAAAATTATTTCAGTCGCCATATTCTGACACACGGAACTTTTTTACGTTTCCGTGTCCGGAGCGCTGTATGGGGCCTTTTATTTGTGACACAAGATGTCGTGGTTATTTCTACCATCGTGGGGAATATATGACTTTTTTAAAAAAAATTATTACATTTTTTTTGGGGGGTAGGCAAAACCGTGATTCGGCCATTTTGAACTTTTGTACCACTAAGGGGTTCGTGGTAGGAGACAAATATTTTGATAGTTCGACATTTTTGGACACGGAGATGATTTTTGTTAGTTTATTTTTATTTGTTGTATAGGGAAAGTGGTGATTTTTTAAAAAAAAATTTTGCACCCCTCCTTCCCCCAGGTGCTTGAACCGGTGATCTCGAGGTCGCCTGTCCCATAGACTGTAACCTAAGTGTATTGCAGTTTATGGGAGAATGATTGTATAATGATTGAGTCGGGCCGCAGGCAAGTCCCGGACATCTCACCCTGCAGGATCCATATTGGCATCTCAATGTAAGGCGAGGGGGTGCACGAGGAAGTCGGCCTCAGATGCACTAAATTCCTTTCATGGCTGCCACTGAGGGTCTCCGATCATGACTGTTTAACCCCTTAGTACTGCGGCACCTAATTGGTTTACAGTGGGGGTTAACCCATTTGCTCTTGGTTGCCATCTCAATGTAAGGTCCCCAGGTCTGCCATCTTTGTATACCCACTAGGCCCTGCCTGTGTTATATTGAAGGACAACAACGTATTGAATATAACACTGACTGTACATTGAAGTTCTATAGTTGGACAGAAAAATATATTTTTTTTAAAAATCAAACTTAACCACTTCAGTACCGGGCCAATTTGTGGTCCAGGACCGGACACATTTTAGGTTTATTTTGTATGTGCGGTTTTAAGGGCTGTAACATTTTTCCCGTATGTCTCAGTCATCTAATTTTTGCGTCTTTTTTCGGGGACACATAGGGCTTTATTTTTATGTTAGTGTTTTAATTTTTTTTTATATCCGGGAAAATATAAACAAAATAGGAGGGAAATTGTGTCTGGTTTCTATTTATTTATTTTTATTTAATAACACAAAGTGTCACTGAAAATCTTTATGAAATAGTTTTTCCTCTCCGTTACGGTAATTTTTATTTTGTATGGTGTTGTCGGGGGTGGGGATATAACCTTTAATAACGGCGTTTTATTGGCGTATTATTTTATTCATTTTTTTTAATTATTTTATTTTCATTTTTTTTAAACTTTTTTATTATATTTTTTTTTTTTTTTCAGATTGTGTCCCCATAAGGTAATAAGAGACCTTTGGGGACATCTGATCACTTTTATTTTTTGTATTGGAGGCTGATTTCTCCTATAACTGGGGCTGCTACATTTAGCCCCAGTTATAGCCTCAGCCTCCTGCACGCTGTTCTTTAGACTTACAGAGCTGATCTGGGGTCCTGTAGGACCCAGCAGCTCTTGCAATACTCTGCTCCCGGCAGATCACGTGACCGCCGGGTCAGAGGGTGGCCGCATCATGGCGGTGCCCATAGCCGTGTATACACAGCAATCAAGATGGCAGGGAAGGGAATTAACCTTCCCTGTCATCTCTCTGGGAGCTCCGGCTGAAGTTACAGCCGACTCCCAGTATCAGCAGCTGCACGATCTCCGTGCAGCTGCTGTGTTCTGACTGGACGTACCTGTACGTCATATCAGAACTAGGCAACCACTATCCGGACGTTTATACTCTATGGGTGGTCTGGAAGTGGTTAAGAGAAAAAAAAAAATCCAAAAACCCAAAAATCGGACCAATAAAAAAAATCAACTCATCCTGCAAAAAACAAGACCTCAATAGACAGCGCCTGGAATGTGAGGATAGAAAAAAAAAAACTGAAAAAAAAATCTAAAAATAGGCAGGTGGTTAAAGGGGTTTTCCAGCCCCTTACTGATGTCTGTTCCTATGGATACGTGATAGTCATCAGTTTGTGATCTGTGGGGGGTCGACAACTGCACCCCACACAGATGAGCTGTTCCGGCCGCCTGCACTCCCTGTCCACTGCAGTTTAGCTTCAGGCACCCGCAGCTGTTCTGTGTGGGGTCTGGCTGTTGTACCCCCATAGATCACATGTATTAGGGGATGGAAAACCCCTTTAAGGTTGCCTTAATCTTTAAGTTGACCCCTCCCCTTGTGGTCCATCTGCCCCCAGCTCTTACCCCGGTCATCTTCTGACTCAAAGTCTTGCTGCAGCGTTTCCCCCACTCGTCTGAAGTATCCCACAGATTTAGGGTCCAGCCGTGGCAGTGGGCTCTCATGTGGACCTTTCTTGCTCTCATCATTAGATTTTTTGGCCTCTGTCTTCGGTCTCTTTGGGGGTCCTCCTTCCTGAGTAGGTGGTACCCGGCTCTTGTCACTCTGGTGAGGTCTCTTTGGGGGTCCTCCTTCCTGAGTAGGTGGTACCCGGCTCTTCTCACCCTGGTGAGGTCTCTTCTTCCCGGTGAATTTCTTTTGATCCGCGCCCATGGTCATCACTTTACCCTGTAAGATAATACATATCAGTCACGTCATGTATGGAGGGAGGGGTCCTGTAAGCATTTCCCATCACAAGCGATAGGTGGACATAAGGGTGGACCCCGATCTCACCCCAACCCTCAGGACACCTTCCACTCCTGACAGGGGGGTCCCAGGCAATAGCAGTAGATCAGACACTTAGGGTGCAATTCTGTGGGACTTGAAGGGACTCTACGTGATGGTTCCCACCATGATACATACCCAGGCGCACCAGCTAGTGAGGGCTGTCTGGTCATGGTGGGGGTTAGAGTTCTGTCCCTGCACTGGGTAAACCCTCAGACTGGTGGGGGTCTGATATCAGAAGCAATGGGTCATACCACTTCATGTTCATTGAAGGGGAATAAGTACGTACATAGTTCCTGGCCAGGTTTCTGTCCTGGTTCCACCTCAGGATCATGTGATCAGTTGCAGCACCCGGGTCACCTGACCTCCTCCCCGGTGTGTTACGTGCACTATGAGGGCTTGTAGACTAGATAGTAAAGGCAGCCGCCATCATACAGGTATCACATGGAGGAACAGGAAGGGGACCGCGCAGCTTCACATCATGTGACCACCACCAGTCAGAGCTAACCCCAAATTAGAACCATACAAAGTCCTAGGACTCTCCTTATAGGGGAGATAATAGTCTGACCCCTGGGGGTGTGACCGGTCACTAGAACAGGGGTCGGATACCCCTTTAATTCACCCTCCCCCCTCAATGTGCAGACCTTGTAGTGGCCACATAATACTGTATAGGAAGGCTGCAGCTCCCCTGGACCATACCAACTGTGGAGAGGGGGAACCAGGCGGTATAATACAAGAAAGGGGTGTCCTAGGTGTATATATGTGACTGACAATCCTGAACCGTGCGATACAGACAAGTCTATTACAGTGTGCCGGGGTCCTGTATACAGCAATGTCTATTACGTACCAGTCCACATGTGCTCCCGGCGCCGAGTGATGACGTCGCCTAGCTTCGGCAGGTAGTAGCGCCGAGTGATGACGTCCCACCTAGTTGTTGTGGCAGTCGCACAGTGGTGACGTCATCGCAGTACTCCATGTCCCGTCTACGTGTGTTCTGCAGTCGGAATTTGCACCGTGTTCACATTATATTATCGAAGCCTCCTAACAAAGTGTCTGCTAGCATCAGTCCCTGTTCACACCTGACTATAGCAGCGTCCGCAGGCAGACTCGTTACTGATAAACTTTCTTGTTTATCTGAATAGAGAAAACGTATACAAGCAAGCTGCATTGTGTGAATATAGCCTGAGGTTGCGGTTATAGGTTGTGTCATGGCCTCATTGAGGACCTGCTCATCTTCTTACAGGGCAGGACCATTATTATTCCTGTGTTGAGGGTCACCATGTGTAAAAATGAGTAAATGTCATCATGTGACCTCTGACCGCACTCCGGAGAGACGCCATGACACCTTGGGGCCATGTGGTGGACATACAGATTGCTCAAGAGCTGAAATTAAACATCATATACATCCCCACATACTGGGTTTACTAACACGCGAAGATATTTACACCTTGGAGGAGAAATAAAATATCAAAAGAGCCAAAACGTCATTTCACCTCCTACAGAGATAAAAAGCGATAGACATTCCCCAAAATGGTAGAACTAAAAAGTACACTCGACCCCGCAAAATCAGAGCCTTATACATCCCCGTACACGAAAATATAAAATGTTACAGGTGTCAGAATATGGCAACTCCCAAGAAATTTTTTTGCAAAGTATTGGATTTTTTTTTAAATGGGTTAAAATGTGAAACAAAAAAACTTTTATGTAAATTTGGAATTTCTCTCCATAGAATACAGGAGACGCCATAAAACCGAATCCTACGAGTCGCACAAATGCAGTTTTTCTCCAATTTTTCCCATCCTAAATTTTTTTCCTGCTCCCAATACCTTGTACAGGATAATAAAGGAAGAATAATTTGCCCCGTAAACATTAAAGGGATTCTACCAGTAAATCGCTTTTTTTTTTGTGCTTTAGACGTTGGGAATAGCCTTAAGAAAGGTTATTCGTCTCTTACTTTTAGACGTGGTCTCCGCGGCGCTGTTCCTTAGATATACCGGTTTTAACCGGTATGCAAATTAGTTCTCCACAGCAATGGGGACGTCCCCTCTGCAGCCAGAGAGCTCTGTCCACCAACGCCTCCATCTTCAGCTGCAACCCCGCCTCTGCGCAGTACGCACCTGTATTGAACTACAAGAGCGGCCTCCAAAAAATGGCCGCCGGCTGCTCTTGTAGTTTAATACAGGAGCGTACTGTGGCCGTCAACCATTTTTGGGAGGCCGCTCTTGCACTTATAGTTCAATACAGGAGCGTACTGTGGCCGGTGGCCTTTTTTCGGAGGCCGCTCTTGTAGTTCAATACAGGAGCGTACTGCGCAGGCGTGGGAGCTTGGACCAAGATGTTAGACAGAAGAGGCGGGGTTGCAGCAGAAGATAGAGGCGTCGCTGGAGAGAGCTCTCAGGCAGCAGTGGGGACACCCCCATCGCCGTTTGAGCGCTGGGACCCACCCCCATTGCTGCGGAGAACTCATTTGAATACCGGTTAAAACCGTTATTTCTAAGGAACGGCGCAGCGGAGATCACGTGTAAAGGTAAGAGACGAATAACCTTTCTAAAGGCTATTTCGACATCTAATGCAGAAAAAAAAGCGATTTAGTGGTAGAATCCCTTTAAAGTGGTTTTCCAGATTAAATATTTTTTTGAAACTAGGCTGGAACAAATGGAATTTAGTTTTTTTAATACAATCATCTGCCCCCAGTGTTCCGGTGTCCTTCTAGCGCGGTCACCACCAGGGATGTATCATCCTGACAAGCAAGAACATGCAGTCCATTGCTCATTTCATTTAAAGGGATTCTACCATTAAAACTTTTTTTTTTTTCTAGGTAACACGTCAGAATAGCCTTTAGAAAGGCTATTCATCTCCTACCTTTGGAAGTAATCTCCGCCGCGCCGTTCGTTATACCGGTTTGTACCGGTATGCTAATTAGTTCTCTCGCAGCGATGGCCCCAGCACAGGAGGCATCCCCAATGCTGCCGGAGAACTCTCCAGCACCGCATCCATCATCTTCTGCAGTGACGTCTTCACCACATCTTCTTCCGATGGCGGCTTGTAACATCTAGGCCTTGGGCAAGCTGACTGCGCATGCTCGCGGCCACAAGAAAAATGGCCGTTTACATAGTATTGGAAGCGGCCATTTTCTCGTGGCTGGCGGGCACGCGCAGTCGGCTTGCCCTAGAAGTTACAAGCCACCACCGGAAGACGACGTGGTGAAGACCTCACTGCAGAAGAAGATGGATGCCCCCCGTGCTGTTTGAGCGCTGAGGACCTCCCCCAGTGCTGCGAGAGAACTCATTTACATACCGACACAAACCGGGATTTTAGGCGAACGGTGGCGCGGAGAAGACAACAAAAAGTAGGAGACGAATAGCCTTTCTTAAAGAGGACCTTTCACTATATCCGGGCACAGGCAGTTCTATATACTACCGGAAAGTTGACAGTGCGCTGAATTCAGCGCACTGTCGGCTTTCCCGATTTGTGCCCGATGTAAAGAGCTTACGGTCCGGTACCGTAGCTCTTCTATGGTCAGAAGGGCGTTTCTGACAGTTAGCCAGAGACGTCCTTCTGCCTCGCAGCGCCAATCGCGCTGTACTGTGGAGCAGGGAGGAACGCCCCCTCCCTCTGCTCATCCATAGACGAGTATTATCAGGGAGGGAGGGGGCGTTCCTCCCCGCTCCACAGTACAGCGCGATAGGCGCCGCGAGGCAGAAGGACGTCTCTGGCTAACTGTCAGAAACGCCCTTCTGACCATAGAAGAGCTACGGTACCGGCACCGTAAGCTCTTCACACCGGGCACAGATCAAGAAAGCCGACAGTGCACTGAATTCAGTGCACTGTCAGCTTTCCGGCAGTATATAGAACTGCCTGTGCCCGGATATGGTGAAAGGTCCTCTTTAACCACTTCCGGACCGCCCATAGACTATATACGTCCGGGAAGTGTTTGCCTAGTTCTGACAGGACATACCTGTACGTCCAGTCAGAACACAGCAGCTGCACGGAGATCGTGTAGCTGCTTTCACTAGGAGCCGGCTGTAACTTCAGCCGAAGCTCCCAGAGAGAAGACAGGGCAGATTTATTACCTGCCCTGCCTTCTCAATCGCTGTGTATACAGCGCTCAATGAGCGCTGTATACACAACTATGGACGCTGCCATAATTCAGCTGCCCTCTGACCCTGCGGACATGTGATCCACGGGAGCAGAGTCTTACCAGAGCTGCTGGGTCCTACAGGACCCCAGATCAGCTCAGTAAGCTGTATACACAGTGTGCAGGAGGCTGGATTCCTCCTGTATCTGGGGTTAAATGTATCAGTCCCAGTTATAGGAGAAATCAGCCTCCAGTACAAAAAAATAAGTGATCAGATGTCCCCAAAGGTCTCTTATGGGGACACAATCTGAAAAAAAAAAAATATAATAAAAAAGTTTTTTAAAAATGTAAATAAAATAAAAAAAATAAATACGCTAATAAAACGCCGTTATTAAAGGTTATAGCCCCACCCCCGACACCATACAAAATAAAAATTACCGTAACGGAGAGGAAAAACTATATTATAAAGTTTTTCAGTGACACTTTGTGTTATTAAATTTAAAAAAAAAAAAAAAAATTGAAAACCAGACACAATTTCCCTCCTATTTTGTTTATATTTTCCCAGATATAAAAAAAAATTAAAACACATTCGAAAATAAAGATAACATAAAAATAAAGCCCTATGTGTCCCCGAAAAAAGACGCAAAAATTAGTTGACTGAGACATACGAGAAAAATGTTACAGCCCTCAAAACCGCACATACATAATAAACCTAAAATGTGTCTGGTCCTGGACCACAAATTGGCCGGTACTGAAGTGGTTAAGGCTATTCCGACATGTTAGAAAAAAAAAACAAAGTGATTGAATTATAGGATCCCTTTAAATTCATCCATTGGTTTTAGAAATAACTTCTATGAAAGCTGAATCCCTCCCAAATGTGTTTTTTTTTTTTGTTAAGAAAATAAATTGGCTTCAACGCTGATCATTTAGCGAACACAGAAAGGTCAAATTTTGGCAAGACAAATGTTTTGTCGCCCACATAAACTAATGTGAAAATCAAACCAATAATTCAGTGCAAAGATGTTTCCTAACATTGGTGAATGAGGTCGTGGTGCTATTAGAGCCAGATTTAATATTTTGTGTGACTTCCATGAGCTTGAAGGACAGCGTCCATGCGTTTCGACAATGATTCATACAATTTATTGATGAAGTCATCAGGAATATCGAAGAAGGCCGTCTAACATGTCTCCCAGATGTCTGCCAAGCTTCCTCTTTCATCCTACCCCAAACCTGCTCAATGATGTTCATGTCTGGTGACTGGGCTGGCCAGTCCTATTATGCAGAGCAGGGGCTGAAGCTCCCTGCGTCTATCATAACCTACATCTACTGTGCACATGGAGCTGCAGCCCCTGCTCTGTATACATCACTACTTAGAAGATTACGAAGGACCTTGTAGTGATGTCATCACAGGTCCTGTGCCACTAGCAGGTAAGAGACAGAGGCTGTGAATCAAAAGCAGGAGGAGGGACTTACATAGAAGAACCACAGAGGAGGGCGTGATCAGATTATGACGTGAGGGGTGCACGGGAACGCCCACGGTGCACAGAGGGCTCATTTACATATCCGTTTAAAAGGTAATTCATTAAAGGGGGGGGGGGGGTTCTTTAACAAACGATTAGCAGGACCTGAATAGCCTTTTTAAAGGCTAGTGAGGCATAGGTTTATCTAAAACAGTGAAAATCCAGTGATCGAGCCCCTTTAATGTAAAGATGGATGTATGAGATGGAGCGCCATCCTGTGGCAAAATGTGACCCCTTTTATGATTGGGAACGTAAGAGGAAGCTAATACTTCTTGATATTTTAGGCTATTAATATTGCCTTCCACCTTGCAACTGTTTCGTACATGCCCATACTGAATGTAACCCCAGACCATGATCTTTCCACCACCAAACCTGTTTTCTGGGTGTATCTTGGATCCATACGGGCTCCAGGAGGTCTCCTGCAGTATTTGTGGCGGCTGTGGTGTAATTCAACTGAAGATTCATCTGAGAAATCCACCTTCTGCCACTTTTCCATCGTCCATCCATTCAGTAGGCTGTGGGCCTTTTGTTTAGTGATGGCTTCTGGGCGCTGATTCCACCATGGAGGCCATTTCTGTTCTAGCTGACACAGGGACTTGAGGTGACCAGGCCTGTTGAGACTCTGCTGCAGTGGGATTGGGGCTGGCTTTCGATGTTCTAACCAACAAACGTTCCTCCTGAGGAGTTGTCTTGCAGGGTCTGCCAGACCTGGGCTTGTCAAAAACATCTCTAGTCTGGTCAAATCTTTTTGTAATTCTTTGTACTTGACGCTGAGACACATTGAAGGTGCGGCCACATCTGCAGTGGATCTGGTCTGCAGCCTCTTGGTAATCAAGGCTTTGGTCACAGCAGGATTGATTTTTGGCAGGTTGTCCGAGGTGAAGGTCTGGGGTGCTGGAGTTCTTCTTATACGCCCCCACTAATTAACCGATCAATTAGTGAGCACCGGCGAGGCTGTACACTAGGACTGGGGGCATCACATGACAAGGCGACAAAACTTTTGTCTTGCCAAAATCTGAAGAGGACAAGGCTGCAGTTCCCTACCCGGCTGTGACTAAGTGTACAGTATGAAGGTGCGCAGACAGACCTCCACTGCTCCGCGGCCGGGCCATCCGCACCACACATAAGCAGCGTCTTGAATAGGAATACATTTATTTACAATAAAAGACTTCTCATTATTTACAGCAAAATAAGGTATGTGAAGGTACAGAGTGGCGGGAGAAGGACGCAGAAGGATCCGTGGAGGCAAGAACAGAGGTCGACAGCGGCGATCAGGATTATACAGATCAGAGCACGGTGACGACATGCACGGAACGGAGAAGACAACTTCAAGCGTGGCGTGAGCAGGGTCACCGGCGGTGCGGACATCTGTACAGCAAGGGGAGATAGAACTACAAGGCTCTGTGAACGGCTCTTACTACCGCCATATTGGCAAATGTGCGCAGAGTGTCAGGAGCTAAACCAGCACAGTACCAGCTGCCCTGAGGGAAAACTCAACGTGCCGAAGGGCATTATCCCAGCTCTCAGAGGGTAACATAACGTCTTGTCTACTTTAAAAAAGTCCAACAGATAAACCAGCTCCTGTCGGGGCCTAAACTAAGGGACATCCCGATATTAGGACTATATATCACATGTATGACCAATAAAGGGGGAGAGGAGGGGGCTGCTAGTCTACACAGCTCTAGAATAGGCCATGGCTTTAGGACTGGTGAGGGTCTAACCTTCTGAAAATGAAATGGCCACAGCACTCGCCATACAGGGGGTGTGAAGGAGGCTGGGCAAGGAAAACCGGTGGAGGACTCGTGCCATTGAACACAAGCTCAGGATCACTGGGGTCCCAGAGGACCAGTACATCCCAGCAAGTGGCCATTACTTGATGGTATGAGCTCCGAGCTAACATCCCCCAAGTACTAAAGTTTTCCAGGACTTTTAATATGGCGGACCATCAGCCCCATCACTCAGGAGCGGCCAGGTCCACTTTGCAAGTAAATGGGACAGAGCATAAGAACATTAGCAGACAAGGCCACTAGAGAATGTATGGTGCAGTCTGGACCACTGACTCCGGCTATGCGGTTTCATAAGTCAGACCACCACTAATTGGGTACTGATCTAATTAATAAGTGTGGTGTTGTATAGGGATGTATTGAAGGTACTGTATACAAGATGATAGAATACTGTTTACCTACGCATAAGCTATGGTATCATTATCAGATTGGTCAGAGTATCAGGTCATGTGACATCACTATTGGTCACATGGCTTATTTGCAGCTCAGCCCCATTGAACTGGATAAAGCTGAGCTGCAATACCAAGTGTCCCCACTATGCAAAGTATGGCGCTGCAGCACAGGTATCTGACCCCCACCCATCTGATAGACCAGGATAGGTTATCAATACTTTAGTCCTAGCACAATGGGAAGGGGTGTTCTTTGTCACAACATAATGGAAAGATAATAGAATGAGCAAGGGGCAGATCAAAACCCAAAATGCTAGGAACAGTGAACGCGTGGAGGCAGAACGAGGATTAGACAAGTCCAGCTTTCCGAAATAGGGAGGGGGGGGGGATTAGATGGATCCCTTTTGCACCTCTTTACCTGCTCCTGCTTTAGAAAGTCTCCTTATGAAAACAACAGATGAGAGTGAGCACATGCCAAAATTATTGCTACAAGTCACTGGTGGGCAGGAACGCAAGCAACGCTCTACGGTGCCATCCAAAACGGCATCTGTTGTTTGGCCCGCGGCTGAGAGGCAGGGTACTGGTAGCCTACATTCCACCCTGGGGAAAAGGAGCCCGAATTTTTGTGCCCTCCGTGCTCCTCCTCCTCATCCGACGAGTCCCCGGCGTACGCTACTAAGCCAAAGGTCTTGTCCGTCTTCATCTTCTTGGTGGGAGTATCTGGAAAAAGAAGGAACAAACAGAACAAGGGGGCGGGGGGGGGGGGGGGATGGGGGATATAGAGAACGAGAAAACGACAAAATACCCGCATCCGTTAATGCATGAGAAATAAACACATTAGTCAGAAACCAGTTTGTAAGAGGATCCCCCAGCGGGCGGGCCAAGGCGTCAGGTCATCCACAACGAAGGCACGCGGTCCACGGTCATGGAAGAGAAGAGAAAATGGAGAAGAAAAAAAAAAAAAAAGAGAGACACAAAAAAATACAAAAATATACAGTTAGAGATGACACCAGACACACGGTAGCAAGCTGTCCCCCAGCCTCTGCATCAGTGTCTGACAGGGTGGAGGGGACAGTGTTATATACAGATTCCAGGGTGAACGCTCATCAGTATGAGCTGCTGGCAAAATGGCCGCCTACCAGACAGAGGAGCCGCACTCGCGACACTCACCATCTGTACCTTCAAGGCTCCGCATACTCCCCCGCTCCTCTGGGCTCTTCTGCGTTGACACTGGCAAACCTGGTGGGGGCATCAGTTGCCTGCAGGGGCATCAAACAAGACATAAGTGACGGAACAGCTCGGAAAACATCAAGGTCTGACTACACACGGCCGTGGTTCTCACCTGTCCCTCTCTCGCTCCTTGCTGCAGCCGGTGTCTGGTTTTGCGGCAAGAGGGTCGACCTTGTTCTGGCCCGGGAAGCCTGTACCTAAATTAGTCATATGAATGGGTCCATGCTATGAGCAGAAAGATACACATTGGCATTATTAGCAGTCCTACAGGTGCGCTGTCATCTCCTGCTCCTCATATATCTGCCTATGGGAGGGTGCGACTCAGATCCCACACTGTAGAGGAGAGCCACCCGAAAACTGCCTGCCCCAGGACAATAAATGAGTATGGGGATGACACAATAGAGGAGGCCCAATCCCAAATATCAGTGTCACCTGCAGTGATGGAACCAAAATATGAATGACCACCATGTACTATCACTAAGACTAAACTGAAGGGAAAAATAGGATTGGCCACAACTTCATGTCAGATTGCCAGGGGATTCAGAGGCGAGGCCCCAGGGATAAGCTTGTCATGCTGAGACACCCTCTGGGGGCGAGTGTACGGGGACGAACATGCTCAACGTCATGTAGGAGATGGAAGAACAGATGATATGGAGGTGGTAAAGCACCTGGTAGCCCAGCAGACCGGAGTCTTGTTCTTCAGGCAGTTCTTCTGTAAATCGCCTTTTCTGACCTTGAGCAGATAAACTGGGCGCTGGCTGAGGTGTGCTGGTGGGTTTAACAGGAACGGGAGGAACATACGGACTAGCCAAAGGAGCCTGATGGACAGGAAGACCAAGTTAGTATAGAACAGAGTACAATGTAGATGAATCTTAGTAGTGTATTGTCAGAACATAGAAAACTGACATATCCTGAGATACTGAGTTATATCCTGTATTATACTCCAGAGCTGCGCTCACTATTCTGCTGGTGCAGTCACTGTGTACATACATTACATTACTTATCCTGTATTATACTCCAGAGCTGCGCTCACTATTCTGCTGGTACAGTCACTGTGTACATACATTACATTACTTATCCTGTATTATACTCCAGAGCTGCGCTCACTATTCTGCTGGTACAGTCACTGTGTACATATGGACACTATGACGGCCTCCTATAAGAAGTCACCTTGTCTTATAGCCACTTACCGGAATGGCAGTCACTGGAGGTTGCACTTGCGGGATTGGATAACGTGTTGGGACAGGGGGTATGGGTGCAGGCATGGTGGGCATGACGGCAGGTACTGGAGGCACAGGGTTAGTTAATGGTGTAGGAACTACATATGGCACTTGTACTGGTTGCTGAGGCGGTATGGGCGACACCACAGGAAACCCAGTCTGGTAGCCATTTGTTGCATAGTATGACGGCTGCTGGATGGGTATAGGGGTTATAGGTGGAGGTTGGGCGTACCCTGAAAAAAATCATAAGAATAAGATGCATATTACATGAAGATCATAACATGGGCACCAAGCACAGCGCCATACATCGTACAGTGGCTGTGCCTGGTTACTGCAGCTCAGCCCTATTCATGAGAAAGGGACTGAGCTACAGAACGGCCATGTGATTGCCTGTAAGAGGGACTGGAGCTCATTGTGGATCTGGACAACCCCTTCGATTTTGGTAAACAAATCTTGATGTAAAATTCTCATCTAAAATGATGGACATCAAATTTGGCGTGAACCGAACCCCCCTGAGAGAATCACTTGTACTAAAACGTGCAAACTGGAACCAGATTTTGCTGCCTTTATGGCAAAATATTTCCCCCGCAGTGTATTAGAAAGTCACAGGAGTTTCCCCCCACCGTACTGTGTAGCCTGCAGATTTCCTGAGACGTTAGTCGCCTATTTATAGCAAAGTGTGGAACATGGCAGTGTCTGCCAAGATAATATATCACGTCTTACTCCCCCCCCCCCCCCATGTCGGGATTCCTTAAGCTAGGGTTACCAAGGAAAGGACGACATACCGGGCAGAGGAGCGGCCGTGCTGATCTGATTGACAAACCTCGAATATTCTGCATGGACCTGAGGGACAGAAGAGAGAAATATCATGTGCGTTATATATATAGGTGCACCCACATAGCAAGGGGGCGGCAGATTGACTGCAGGGGTCTGCACATGGCCCATAGGCTTGTTGCCAATGGATAGAAACCTTCATACAATGAAGAGGTGTGCTAGTCATGTGATTACTGAGGAGAGAATAGGTTACGGCCAATTCAAGGCTCCACTCAGGGAACAGCGAGGATCGGATACATAGTGTATACACCTGAGGTAATGGATAGTATACGGATGGATGTAGAATGGCGCAGTCAGCCATTACTCTGTCTGGTAGCATGGCTGCTCTCTGACCACACGTTTCCTATAGGAGGGCAGTATCAGCAGGGACTCACTCCATAGCCTCTGCTTTCTTCACCCTCCTGTCTCGGACCTCGCCGCTGGGGTGGAGGACACTTACCGTCTGCAGGAGATTCTCGCACAGCTTCTTGGCCGCTGCCAGGCCTTCAGGCTTTGGATGGCTGAGGAGAGAGAATAAAGATGCTCAGACCTTGATACTACCTGTACAGGTGACAGCCCGTACCCCTCTGCCCGGGACGCACCTGATATAGATGTACATGGGCTCGAAGGCTTCCCGTCCGGACGCAGGCTCAATGCACCCTGAACCTTTCCCTCGGAGGAACACTTTGGCTCCGGTTTCGAGTTGGATGTGCTGAAGGTAAGAACAGCCCGGCCCCTCCACCTTCTCCTTCACATTGAAGGTGGCCACGGCGTGCTCCAAGCCCACAAACAGCTTGTCCTGGACGTAATGCAGCTGCAATGGGAAAAAAACGGAGCTCTTAATGCTACCAGAACTAAGGGGTTAAAAGGAGTTATTCAGGACGATGACAATGAGATCCACCTTCTCTTCTTCTTCAATCGAATGGGGTTGAGCTGCAATACCAAGCACAGCCACATCACAACCTATGGTGCTGCGCTGGGTAAGTAGTGGAGAGGCTACAGTGAGTGGTCAGTATCATAGCCCCATGTCCATATGTAGTAGTACCACACCCCACTAAAGTCATAAGCTTAAATCCCCGCCGGTGCCTTCAGGCCGCTCGTGTAAACCCTGCCCAATGCCCAAAGTGAAAGAGCAGCACTTTCCAGGATTAGGCCCGCCCACAGGACACTTGCCAGGATTAGGCCCGCCCACAGGACACTTGCCACTAATCTAGCGTAGCAAATTAAGGCTGATTTTCTCAGAAATTTAAAAAAAAAAAAAAAAAAACTACCAAGAACTGGAGTCATTTAGGGGGCGATATACACCCTAGTTGTACAATATACATACCCCAGACTGGAAAGGCGGCTTGGGAGGCGCCACAGGGGGCACTGGTGTCATGGGGGCTGGCTGGTGATACACAGTCACAGTGGCACCATTGAAGGTTGGGCTAGAGCCTGAGGCTGCTTTGACGACTCCATTGGTGATGATTTCCTTGATTCTATTCACGGCTCCTGAGAACATAAAGAACGTGAAACATTAGGTAAATTGTATATAGACGATTGTATGTATGGTAGAGAGAGAGAGAGAGAGAGAGCGCTAACACCAGCGCCCCCCCTAAGCACAGTCTTCATTTATACTGATACAATATTCTACTTACGGTCCACAAGCTCCCTGGTCTGGCCCTGGACATGGAGATAGAGCGGCCGATCTCTACCAGGGAGAAAAGAAAAGAGGGTGAAATGAGGAAAATAGCACCTGGCACTGTATAAGGGACTGGGTGCAGGAGGAGGCAGGGGCTTAAAGGGGTTGTCCCATCTCAAGGATCCTATCTATACTGGTAGCTTATGGAAATTGAAGGCTTTTCCTAATTATATTGCTTTAGACATTCTGCTTTGTTTGCCTGCTATGTGACCTTATTCCTCCCATTGTTTACACTGTTTTGCTATAACCATGGACCTGGGAGATAGGACAAGTGACGTCACTCACTCAGTGCTGGCAGGGCAATCCGTTCAGATAATTGCAGTTTGCAGATAAAAGGCGAGTCTGTTATATCTCTATGTAAACACACAGATAACACTGAGCCCTTTCTGTACAAGAATGTGCATATTATCTGATCTGCAGAAGTGTTGTGTGTCCGTTCAGAAGGGGGGGGGGGGGGAGAGAAATACAGAACGTTCTCTGGGTCTTACATACTGATGACCTATCTCCAGGTTATCAATATGCAATGGTGGGGGTCTGACACTCAGGACCCCTGACAAGCCTGTGTGCTGCTTAAGATCCTATTCAAGCGATTGGGGCTGAGCTGCAATGCCAGTGAAGAGGCCACACACCTCACCCAAGTGCTTGGTCCCCTACAACCAGCCAATCGTGGGTGCCCGGGTGTCAGACCCCCACCGATCACATATAGACCTCATAATAAACACCATTCTGATCATACATACCCAGGCCCCACTTTGGCTTTTTCCTCCGGTGTCATGTATCGCCCCCGTGTGGACACAGCAGCCCCGCTCAGTCGGCTGATCTGCAGGAACAACATATTGGCGGCGCTCATCACAAGTTCTTATCACCACTCCGAGGTTAGACACTGAAAATGTTACCCACCTCGTCCTGCGTCTGCCCTCTGGTCAGCAGGTTCCGGCAGGTCAGCGGCACGTCGTTGATCTCCACTTCAGCCACCACAAGGTCGTCCTTGCTTTTGGTTGCAGTCTGTGGTTTACTGGCTACCGGGACCTGGAAATGGGATCAAAGGGTTAAGACTACCCCATCTATTATCACAGGGACCAGCAACGAAGGGTTAGAAATTAGAAGTATCTTCTGTTATTTCTGCCCACTGAAGAGTCATTCATGAATGTGCCATGGAGGAACGTAATAAAAAGTGGGGGTTGGTAAGCGAGTTTCCATTTACCCCACCCCTCATGTTTTCTGGTATTCTATAAACCCCCTCTAGCGAACCCCATTTCACAGTACAGTTTCCGCATGCAGATGGCTGCCCTCACCTTGTCCGGGGTATTCTGGGCAGGTTTAATCTTCCCCTTTGCCATCAGCATGGCATTGATCTTAGCAGCCACAGCTGCAGCTGCATCCAGAGCCCCGGAGGGGGCGCTGACCGTCTCATTGGTGCTGGTCGGCTTCTCTTCTGTAGGGGGCACATACATGGTTGTGCCTATGGGTGGTATCACCGGCACTACCCCAGGGAGGAGCAGGGTGGTGGCTGCGGGGCCGGGCTGGTCCCATTTGCTTCTCCGTCTGAAAAAGGAACAATTTCTCTAAATGAGTTTATCACAGGAGGTCACAGACCCCGCCCCAATCCAGAAGCCACTATATAGAGGAATATAGACCCCGCCCCATTCCAGAAGCCACTATATAGAGGAATATAGACCCCTCCCCATTCCTGAAGCCTCTATATAGAGGAATATAGACCCCTCCCCATTCCAGAAGCCACTATATAGAGGAATATAGACCCCGCCCCATTCCAGAAGCCTCTAACGCAGACCTATCTGAAAATAAATCTCTCCAAGACTGAGCTACTACTGTTTCCACCATCTAATAGATCTGTCCCTGATATATCCATTGCAGTCTCAGGCCTTACTATAACTCCTAGACAGCAGGCCCGCTGCCTCAGGGTCATGTTTGACGCAGACCTTTCTTTCACCCCTGATATTGAATCACTCGCACGTTCATGCCACCTCCACCTCAAAAACATCTCCAGAATACGCCCTTTCCTTACCAGAGAAACACTAAAGACACTTATTGTCTCTCTGATTCATTCTCGCTTTGACTACTGTAACTCCTAAGGGAGCGTTCACACTTCCATCGGTGTCCAACGGCTAGTGTCCCTACATATCGGGTTTTGCTGTCCGCTTGAAAAGTCTGACATCTTTGGAAACGGACAGTAAAAGAACGCACCAGATGTCCATTTAAATCAATGCAAAATGTCACGGACACAGCTAGTGTCCGCTGCTAATGTCCGTGCAAGATTTTGAACAGACATTAGCAGCGGACACTGAGGGTAGTGTAAACGCTCCCTAACTAATCGGTCTTCCCCTCACTAAACTCTCCCCTCTACAATCTATTCTGAATGCAGCGGCCAGGCTCATCTATCAGGCTAGACGCTACAGCGATGCCTCCGGTCTGTGCCAGTCACTACATTGGCTGCCTATTCATTATAGAATAAAATATAAAGTTATCCCCCTCCCCCACAAGGCTCTCCATAATGCCGCACCTCCCTACATTTCTTCCCTCATCTCTGTCTACCGCCCAACCCGTGTTCTCCGCTCACTCAATGACCTAACACTTACATCCTCTATTATCAGAACCTCCCACGCTCGTATACAAGACTTCTCCCGAGCTGCACCACTTCTCTGGAATGCTCTACCCCGGACAATCAGATTAACTTCCAACTTCTACAGTTTCAAACGCAAACTAAAGACGCATCTTATCAGACAGGCCTATCACAATGTCTAACGTAAACCCTTAACCCTCCTCTGTCCCCGCTCCCACATTATCCCACATGATATGATGTCATCTCAGGATAACTTTATAAGTCCAAGCTCCATCCACATGTTACAGGACACGACTGGTGACGGCTCATAAAGTCTTATGTTTGTGTAATGACAGTCACCTCTATTACAAAAGTGTCTGACCCCCTGTATAAGCAATGCCGCCCCTGCTACCTCTTGTGTCACCCCCTCTACCTCATAGATTGTAAGCTCTTGTGAGCAGGGCCCTCAGTCCCATTGTGTGAAATGACTCTCTCTTTGTAATGTATCTTTCTGTCTGTACTTGAACCCTACAAATTGTACAGCGCTGCGGAATATATTGGGGCTATAGAAATAAAATGTATTATTATTATATTGAAGAATATAGACCCCACCCCTTCTGAGAAGCCTCTATATAGAGGAATATAGACCCCGCCCCATTCCAGAAGCCACTATATAGAGGAATATAGACCCCTCCCCATCCCAGAAGCCACTATATAGAGGAATATAGACCCCTCCCCATCCCAGAAGCCACTATATAGAGGAATATAGACCCCTCCCCATCCCAGAAGCCACTATATAGAGGAATATAGACCCCTCCCCATTCCAGAAGCCACTATATAGAGGAATATAGACCCCTCCCCATTCCAGAAGCCTCTATATAGAGGAATATAGACCCCTCCCCATTCCAGAAGCCTCTATATAGAGGAATATAGACCCCATTCCAGAAGACACTATATAGAGGAATATAGACCCCTCCCCATTCCAGAAGCCACTATATAGAGGAATATAGACCCCTCCCCATCCCAGAAGCCACTATATAGAGGAATATAGACCCCTCCCCATTCCAGAAGCCTCTATATAGAGGAATATAGACCCCTCCCCATTCCAGAAGACACTATATAGAGGAATATAGATCCTGCCCCATTCCAGAAGGCATCATGTATAGTACAGGCTCCGCACCCTCACAGAAGCCACTATATACAAGATCATAGACCGTACCACTTCCCAGAAGACAAACCTCACCCCTTCTGTGACCCCCAAATACTGTATATGCCGATTACAGGATTAGACGCTATTCAAGGGGTAACACCCAGGACCCCACAGATCAGCTGTACTGAGACAGTGCAGATCCTGGTAATGGTCCATGTTTTTCTCTTTTTGTACATATATGGTAAGTTTCTTTCTTCTCCGTTATTTTTTTGTTTTTGCCTTGGCACCAGCACTCCACCCATTTTGCCCAGGTATTTTAATTAGCAGGAGACTGCAAAAAGTGACCCACTTACTGGCTCTGAGTCCTCTGACTGGGGCAATATGGTAAAGTGAATTCTTGAGATCTGTTCACATGGTGCGGGGCTGCGTGGTGTCTGCTACTCCTGTGGCGCTGTGCCCGTGGGGCGGCACAGCCCAGAGCCTGGGGGCTTGGTCTGGAGGCAGGGGTGTTGCCGGACCACTGGGTCACTCGCCCTGCAGGCGCTGTGTTGCAATTGTGGCAGTCGCTGTGCCGCAACCAGTACAGTAGTGACCCACTATAAAGAGGTCGCAGTGAAGTGGCTAGTGGGCTTATGCACATTGATCAATATGTATACTAAGAACCTCATGAAGCACTAGATCAATGTATAAGGTTGGGATGTGCGGGTCATGTCTTTTAGAGCTGAGCGAGTACTGTTCGCATAGAAATGAATGGACGTAGCCGGCACGCGGAGGGTTAAGCGGCCGGCCACCGTCAAAGCGGAAGTACCAGGTGCATCCATTCATTTCTATGGAGCGTGCTGTTCGGATCGGTTGATCTGAACAGTACTCGCTCATCTCTAATGTCTCTTTTTGTACATAGCAGATCCTGGTAATGGTTACACACTGTACAAACCGTAGTGGCAGGTACACAAGTGCTTCAGGACCAAAGTCCACCGCTATAGTGTGCACAGCGAGTGAGCAATGTAAAGATTACCAGGAGCCGCGTTGTCTTGGTACAGCTGATCTGTGGGGGTCCCAGACCTGATATTAATGGCCTATCCTTAGGATAGAATGATGCCTGAGCTGGATGATGAAATTATAATAGGCTGGGTGGAGAGTATATAGGAGGGGGTAATAGCAGGGTCCAGATGGTACTACCAGATGGAGGGGCGGGGGTTGGGCCAGGTACAGATTAAAGTTACTGATGATACTAAAATGGGATACGTCAGAGCAGACAGAAACATGGAGTATACGGTATTAGTGGCGTGTCAATGTGACATAGTTATAGCGGGTGCAGAGGTAACAATCCCTACCAGGCCTCTCTATGACACGACAGTAATATAGACTAGAGATGAGCGAGTATATTCGATGAAATACCTCCGCCGCATAGCTCCCGCTGCAAAAACACTTCCGGGGCATCAAATTTTTACCGCCCCTCCCACCTTCCCTGACGTCTGGAGCTATGCGGCCGAGGAAATCGATAGAGTATATCATCTCTAATACAGATTTCGCATGGGGACACCGCTGACCAGCTCTTTGAAGAGTCTGCGGCACCTGTGCGAGGGCTGTGACCCCTTCACTCTTTATATTGAAAACACCGTCGTCCTATGGGAGCCTCGTCCCACAGAAGCGAATGGAATAAAAGTGCAATTATATTGCATGGGTAAGTGGTCAATCCCTTTACTATATGAGACTAGTAGTCAGCAGTGGCTAGTAAGATTACTAGGGGGCATTTGCTGCGGTAATAGTTTTAGTTGCCTTCGCCCTCTTGCCCTATGATTGGCATTAACCATGTCCACGTGACATCAGATTCATCAGTCATGTGACCTGTGTGCAACTCAGTCCCATTCAAGTGAATGAAACTGACCTGCAATACCAAGTACGGCCACTATACATTGAAGGGCGCTGTGCTCGGCCGCTAAAACACTTGTCTCCTAAGGGGGGTAATAAAGTTTTTCTATTTTGAATCCTCACTCCGCTCATGGCCGCCACAGCACCCACTACCCTGTACCCCACCACACCTTAGTCACACCACTACCCCCTCTGCAGTCTCCCATTTCCTGGTCGGCCTCACCCGGTGCCCCCAGGCTTCACACCGGCCCAACCTGCCCGGCTACAGGGTAACACCTTCCCTAGCCTCGCTGGTTACCCGCACACACCCCACCGCCCCAAATACCATCCCCTACAAGCCCGGAGTCACGGCTCACCCGCCGGTCTGAGCGCTCATCGCTGACATGGCGACCGCACAACTCTCCGCCTTCTCGTCGTCCTCCTGCTACGTCACCACGCACTTACGTCTGATACTAGACCACGCCCACTAGCGAGTTTCCCCAGCCGCCGGTGTAGTGAAGCCACGCCCAGTCTGGCAGACGCTTAGTAACCAATCAGAACACAGCTGCCATGTTGTACGCTGCGCTGGTGGAATGTAAGGTGGATTCTGATTGGCTGTGGCTGTGATACGCTGTGTCCTTACTGCCCTGTATATATTATAGCGCCCTGTACTCAGCCTTAACCCCTTGTTGCCTTCCAATACACAGAACTTTTTTATTTTGCAGGTTAAACTGTACTTTGCAATGGCGCCATTGAATAATCTTCCCTATGATGTACGGGATGCTGGAAAAGACATCAGAATGGGGTAAAATTGGACAAAAACTTTACCAAATTTATATATTTTTTTTTAGGTTTTAAGCCCTTAAAAGACGCAAAACTTTGAATAAAATAATATCTCGGAGTCGCCATGTTCTGACTTTATTATATTTCCATGTAGGCAGGGACTACCAGCAAAACAAGATGGCGGAGCTGCAGGAGCGGACTGCACTGGTAGACACCGGAGCGCCGGGGACAAGTGAGTGATATTTTTTTTAACCGTCCTTGGCCTAATATATAAAAAAAAAATTATCCTGGACGTTTATTTTTAGACCCCTCCCCTAGTGGTCCTCGGGGGCTGGTCCCTAATACAATACACAGCAATGCTAATACAATGCAACGTATTGTAAAATATCTAGCGCACCCTATAATAGAAGTCATGTCATGACAAGCCCAGGAACCATTAATAGGCCAACGGCTGTAATGGTAACAGATTGCTGCCCCTGGATCTCATTCTGAGGGGCGACGATACTCCCCAATATGGCGACGCCGGAAAAACGAGGTCTCAAAAAGATTAATGCTGGCCGACGGTGCCCTAGGAGACCTGGCAGCCGCCATATTTAAATGGATTCAATCAATAAAATAGCTTTTTTTAATTTCTAACACGTCGGAACAGCCTTAAGAAAAGCTATTCTTCTCCTATCTTTAGATGCCTTCTCCGCGCCGCCGTTCCGTAGATATCCCGGTTTTCATCGGTATGCAAATGAGTTTTCTTGCAGCACTGGGGGCGGTCCCCAGCGCTCAAACAGCACTGGGGATGTCCCCAGTGCTATGAAAAAACTCTCTTCTTCTTCTGGTACGCCCTCTCCGCAATGTGTTCTTCGAATGGCTTCTTCTGGCTTTAAATGGGACGCATGCGCAGCCGGCTCTGCCATGCCTGCGGCCATTTTCTTGTGGCCGCTTACACAGTACACGGCCGCACGCATGCGCAGTCGTCCGATGGCAGAGCCAACTGCGCATGCGTCCCATTCAGAGCCACAAGAAGCCTTCTGAAGAATGTGTCGCGGAGAAGGTGTTCCAGAGGAAGAATAGGCTGGAGAGTTTTTTCGTAGCACTGGTGACCGCCCCCAGTGCTGCAAGAGAACTCATTTGCATACAGATGAAAACCTGGATTTCTACGGAACGGCGGTGCAGAGAAGACATCTAAAGGTAGGTATAGAATAGCCTTTCTTAAGGCTATTCCTACGTGTTAGTGATAAAAAAAAAAATTAGTTTTAATGATAGGATCCCTTTAAAGACCCGACATTCACCGTAACAGTACAAATCTTATTTGTGCCAAAAAATTGTGACTTTTCCATGTTTGAGCTATACTTCTGGGAAAAGAGGGCGTCAAAGTGTGTGTTGTAAATGATGCAGGGAATCTCAGCTATGGCGTGGCAAACATTTCCCTCCACTTGCACCCTCCACCCTCAGTGGGGTCATTCATAAATCTCCCCCAATGATGGGGCCGTGTACAAGCCGTGAAAAAAATAGGTAGCCCATGGCCATGAAACCCTGTCATGTGACTAACCTCTTGATGCCATGACCCAAACACAACCATCTATAAGTGTTACACACTACACTCTCTTGTCCGTCCCCGATATTTAGTGTAAAGTCTATTGACCACTTTTCTGGCAGGATCCGTTACCCACTAAATGTCCTTTCAGCAAATATCTAGGATGGACATGGGATTACACTCATTCATTTGTTATTGGCCTCAGTGGACACATGTGCCGGGGACTTCCACCAAGACGCTGCAGGACCGGACAGTGGCCTGGACCACCGAGTACACGTGAGTTACATTTTATTTTTCACCTTCCCCAGTCTCTTGCAACAATACTAAAATATCCAGAACAACCCCTTCAAGGCCGGGGCCACACGTAGGGTAAACGCAGCGCAATCACTGCATTCTGGCTAATCCTGTCCACTCATTGCAGAAAGATATCCGCAGCGGACATGCCGCCACGTTCCGTTTTTGTAAATCTCATGTCAATTATACGTACGATAATACTGGCGGTTTCCCTATAGGTGTAATTGAAGCAGAAAGTCTGCAGAGGAAAACTGTGCAGACTTTCTGTGAGAATCGCTGCGGGAATCACCAAGGTTTTTCCCACAGCACTTTTTGGCTGCAGCTCGGTATGTGGGGCCTTGGCCTGAAAGCAGATTTTTGTTCCTTCTGGTTCTGGTGATTTTATGAGGCGTTTTATGTAAGCTCTTACCGTATATATTCGAGTATAAGCCGAGTTGTTCAGTCCAGCTTTTGTGCTGAAAAAGCCCCCCTCGGCTTATACTCGAGTCAGCAAAAAAAAAATTTAAAATTTTTTTTAGGAGAGGGAGGGAGGTCTATGACCAGCCGCGATATCAATCTATAGAATCTCCCATAAAATAAGGGGGGGGGGGGAAGAAGCTTTAAAAAATTTTTTTAAAAAAAAGTTGTAAATCCCTCCTTTCCCTAGAATACATATAAAAGTAGAAAATGACTGTGAAACACATACACATTAGGTATCCCTGTGTCTGACAGTGCCTGGTCTACTGAATATAGGGTATATGCAGTGCTCCTGTTCCGTCAGGAAGGGGTTAATAGGAGCACTGCAGATCCCCTATAGTCAGCCAGGCTGAACTCCAAGTGGGGGGAAAAAAACCCAGTCCTCAAGCTCAGGGAAGGGGCCGACAGACAACCAAAGTACCCCCTCCCCTTCCCCAGCATCTACTGCACCTAAAAACTCCCACCATTTTAATTTTAGAAATTTTCCAGTAGCTGCTGCATTTCCCCCCCTCGGCTTATACTTGAGTCAATAAGTTTTCCCAGTTTTTTGTGGAAAAATTAGGGGCCTCGGCTTATATTCGGGTCGGCTTATACTTGAGTATATACGGTATTTTTGGGAGGTGAAGTGTAACTTTTTTACTTGGTTCAGGTGTTTAGCCGCCAATAACAATATTTGTGTATTTTTTTAATATAGAAATTTGAACAAAATTGCACGAAGGCGCCCGTGTATATACGGTACTGAGTGACATTTCGACAATGTGCTAGGTGTTTATTTTTATAAAATATATAGGCGTGGGGGTTCGTCTGATTTATTTTTTTTGTTAATGTTACATATTTATTACATATTTGTTACATATTTATTTGTAGATGACAAAAATTTTGAAAATTGTTCAGGCCACCAGATGTGCAAAATGACTACCTGGCGGTGATAGGGTTAAACAATATAACAATTAGAGATGAGCGAGTAGTATTCAATCGAATACCTCGCTGCCATAGGAATGCGTGTAAGCGGCCGAACACCGAGGGGTTAAGCACAGTGAATCTTCGATGCACTTAACCCGTTAGTGTTCGGCCGCTTACACGCATTCCTGTGGCGGCGAGGTATTCAATCGAATACTACTCGCTCATCTCTAGTAACAATGCAAACAAAAATGGGGCTGAGCTGCAATACAGAGCACAGACTCTCGCAAACATTTGATTGGTGGGGGTGGATTGCCGGATCCCCGCTGATCTGATATTGAGCACCTGTCCTAAGAGACGGCCATCGCCTCGGAAAAGCCAAGACCAAAACTGGCTTGGACGTTAAGGGGTTAAAATCCAGTTACTTTGCTGAGCCGATTCCTTTCCCAATAACCTGCAGTGACGTCTGTCTGCCTCAGGGTGGCGCTAGCGCTCAATAGAGGCCGTAAATCACGTTTTGTCCATTGATCGATGGCGTCTAACTCAGTCACTGTGTGATCAGGGATCGAAGCAATGCTAGACTACATGCGCCTCCCGTCACGTGTCACCCTGAGACTCCTTCGCTAACATTAATAAATGGAGTCACATTGCGACCCCCGAGGGTGACGTAACTACAATTTCTAGCATTGGAGTAGATTTATTAAGATGTCTAACATCAAAACGGTCTTAGTTATCCATAACAACCAATCACAGAGCGGCTTTCATTCCTCAGGAGCAGCATACCTGATGAAACCTGCGCTGTGATTGGTTGTTTTTTTAGATAGTTTAATAAATCTGACCCAAAAAGATCAAACACTTCTCGAATTTTTTTGTAGCTAGAAGTCGCAGTCGTGGCCCCCTCGGGGTCAGTGTGCGAGTCTATTCACTGATAGGAAGGAGTCGTATTGTAACCTGGCGATCTTTGGTGACGCCTAAGCCTTAAAGGGGTCACACAATTAGGAGTTTTACTCTTAGGGATCGGCCCAATGTTATTAGTCATGGTGACGTATGGGCTTAAAGGGATTGTCCCGTTATGGAAACTTGCCCCTATCCACAGGACAGGGGATAAGTGTCCGGACACTGGGGGTCCGATGGCCGGTTACCCCAATGATCAGGAAGATGGAGGACTGGACGTCCCCCTGAGGCCTTCTTGTGAATACGCTTGTGTGACTGGCCCTCTATTCATTTCTATGGGACTGCGGGCACTTGCGGAGATTACAGTCCCATAAAACTGAATGGCGGGCCGGTCACACAAGGGCATTCCCAAGGAGGCCTCAGGGGGACTTTCAGTCCTCCTAAACACTGAGGTAACCGGCCATCGGACCCCCAGTGTCCGGACACTTATCCCCTGTCCCGTGGATAGGGGTAAGTTTCCATAATGGGACAACCCCTTTAAGCCCATACGTCACCATCACTAATAACATTGAGAGTGAAACTCCTCATTGTGTGACCTCCATTGTGCGCCTTGTTCTTACCATGACGTTGGTGGTGATAATCTTACTATATTATATCTTGGGGGGGGGGGTACAAATTATGGAGGAAGGGGCTGAGGTCATTAGAGGTTACCATGGGGGGGAAGGGGATTTTCAATGGCTCCATAGAATGACGATAAATCCAGTGAGGCATGAGGCCCACCCCACCTCACTACTATCTGGAGATCCTGGAGAGGACATGGCAGCCTAGTTTCCTTTTGTAGCTCCTTGAATCCAATGCCCGGCGTCTCCTCGGAGCTGGAAGAGGCCCCATAGAAATGAATGAATGGACTCTGTTTTCCCACACTGCCTCACAAAAGCCCCCCGTCCATCAGAGCCCCCGGTACAGGGTGACAGGCGGGAGCTACTCTGCTTCATAACCCGGCACAATGGGCAAGGGAAAGGATAAGGGGGGCGCCACATCCATTTCCAAGAAGCCTGGGTGTGTTTCCTGGGCACCGGATGCCATGAGGGGAGACGTCTTATAGGTCATCCTGACGAATCCAACATCCGCCCCAAGATCCAAATTAACTATTTAAAATCTTATTCAGATGTTCTGTATCTATATCTGGGAAAGCTGGGTGACAAGATGGCGACAATTACTGCTACCGCAAAGGGTCTCACTCAGCTTTCCAAGGCATATCTAACATGAGGAGCAACGGAATTTGTAATTGCTTACTAGATTGGAGTCCAGGAAAGCTGGGTGACCACCCCTAGGTGACGGCCATAGTGTTTGTCACCCAGCTTTCCTAGAGAGAGAGATAAAAGTGGTGGAGCTTGATGGAGGAGCAGCTGGGGAAGATTGGTGGCTGTATTGCTTTTTACCCAACTTTTCCAGACTCCTTAAAGGTCTGGTATTCTACATTGCCGAGGTTGGAGGGGGATCTTGTATATATGTATATTATAGTATATACAGTAACATTCCTTTAATTCAGCTTTCATGGGGACCAATAGGCGGCGATTTCTTGTGTATATACATACACTAGCTTTTACCCGCGACTTCGTCTGCGGTGAGTTGAGTATTGGGCGGACACAGACGTGTGAAACTGTAAAAGTGCTTTAAAAAGTTTGGTGGGCTAGCAAATGTGATTTGATGTGTTATATTGTGTATGTTGTGATACAGACAATGTGATGTGTTATACAGCCTGTGTACAGGAGTATATATGTATCAGGCACTGTATATAGCAGTGATAGGAGATACATATAATATATAGTATATACAGCCTGTGTACAGGAGTATATATGTATCAGGCACTGTATATAGCAGTGATAGGAGATACATATAATATATAGTATATACAGCCTGTGTACAGGGGTATATATGTATCAGGAACTGTATATAGCAGTGATAGGAGATACATGTAATTATATAGTATATACAGCCTGTGTACAGGAGTATATATGTATCAGGCACTGTATATAGCAGTGATAGGAGATACATGTAATTATATAGTATATACAGCCTGTGTACAGGAGTATATATGTATCAGGCACTGTATATAGCAGTGATAGGAGATACATGTAATATATAGTATATACAGTTTGTGTACAGGAGTATATATGTATCAGGCACTGTATATAGCAGTGATAGGAGATACTTATAATATATAGTATATACAGCCTGTGTACAGGAGTATATGTATCAGGCACTGTATATAGCAGTGATAGGAGATACATGTAATTATATAGTATATACAGCCTGTGTACAGGAGTATATATGTATCAGGCACTGTATATAGCAGTGATAGGAGATACATGTAATTATATAGTATATACAGCCTGTGTACAGGAGTATATATGTATCAGGCACTGTATATAGCAGTGATAGGAGATACATGTAATTATATAGTATATACAGCCTGTGTACAGGAGTATATATGTATCAGGCACTGTATATAGCAGTGATAGGAGATACATGTAATATATAGTATATACAGTTTGTGTACAGGAGTATATATGTATCAGGCACTGTATATAGCAGTGATAGGAGATACTTATAATATATAGTATATACAGCCTGTGTACAGGAGTATATATGTATCAGGCACTGTATATAGCAGTGATAGGAGATACATATAATATATAGTATATACAGCCTGTGTACAGGGGTATATATGTATCAGGCACTGTATATAGCAGTGATAGGAGATACATGTAATATATAGTATATACAGTTTGTGTACAGGAGTATATATGTATCAGGCACTGTATATAGCAGTGATAGGAGATACATATAATATATAGTATATACAGCCTGTGTACAGGAGTATATATGTATCAGGCACTGTATATAGCAGTGATAGGAGATACATGTAATATATAGTATATACAGCCTGTGTACAGGAGTATATATGTATCAGGCACTGTATATAGCAGTGATAGGAGATGCATGTAATTATATAGTATATACAGCCTGTGTACAGGAGTATATATGTATCAGGCACTGTATATAGCAGTGATAGGTAATACATGTAATTATATAGTATATACAGCCTGTGTACAGGAGTATATATGTATCAGGTACTGTATATAGCAGTGATAGGAGATACATGTAATATATAGTATATACAGCCTGTGTATAGGAGTATATATGTATCAGGCACGGTATATAGCAGTGATAGGTAATACATGTAATATATAGTATATACAGCCTGTGTACAGGAGTATATATGTATCAGGCACTGTATATAGCAGTGATAGGAGATACATGTAATATATAGTATATACAGCCTGTGTACAGGAGTATATATGTATCAGGTACTGTATATAGCAGTGATAGGAGATACATGTAATTATATAGTATATACAGCCTGTGTACAGGAGTATATATGTATCAGGTACTGTATATAGAAGTGATAGGAGATACATGTAATTACAATGTGATGTGTTGTATTGTGTATATATATAGTGGAAAGCTATATGTAAATGTGAGTGAGTAGAGTGAGGGCTACTCCTGAGGTGACAGTAAGGAGTGTGCAGGCAGGTTGAGGCAGGAAATGGCAGGCAGTGTGTGTGAGTCTATAGCTGGGGCTAGGAGTCCTGCTTTTGTGAGTCTCCTGCTAGGAAGCCATGTTGTTTAGTGGCACCAAAAGTAGCCTGTGACTCAATCCTAAGGGAAAACTATGTTTGTGGAAAATTGCACGCAAATCCGTCCAGGCGTTTTAGCGTGATTGAGGAACAAACATCCAAACTCACAAACATCCAAACACACAAACTTTCACATTTATAATATTAGTAGGATAGTGTAGTGTATATCTAGCTATATGCTGTATATATTATAGATATGGGTATATATACATCTATATAGATATAAAACCATGTATAACGCTCCGCCATGACACGACTACTCACCAGATATAGGACTATAATATACAGAACGTGTCCTCAAAGCGCCAGGTCAGGACAGAACGCGAAGTGTTAGTATTAAAGACAAGTACATTGAAGCTCTGCCATGCGTGTCAGCAGAAAACGCCCCGAAGCAGCGACATAGCAAGAATGGATGGCAGCGCTGTGTAGTGTAAGGCAGCGCTCTCCAACCTAAACTACAACTCCCAGCATGCCATGGCCGCTGGTGGCGGGGGAGCAACAGGTTAGAGAGACATATGTGATGGGTTATATGCTCATGGAGAACAGGTAGTGACGGGAGCAACGGGGGTACAAAGGGGAGCCCAGGGCAGAAACGCTAAAGGGGATCCTGATGTGCCAACAATAAAGGGGTCCTCAGAGGCAGAAGTAATACAGGAGACAGTAGAGGTGGCAGAGAGGTGTCAAGGGGGTCAGGAGCAGAGACACTACAGGATCAGCAGGAACAGAGAGCCCAAAAGGAGGTCTTGAGCAAAGACATCAAAAGGGACAAATGGTGCAGGTTAGCCAAAGGTGGCACCTGGGGCTGCAACATTTTGTCCCTGGAATGTATAGTTATTTTTAGTGTCCAAATGTTGTGGGGTAGGAGGTATGGATTGTGATAATATGGGGATTGTCGTGTAAGGAGTCTCATGATGTGTCCTGCAGTGAAGGTCCACCATGGACCTAACCAGGGGAGTAACCAGAGGAGGTGCAGAGGGTGCAGTCGCATTGGGGCCCATAAGCACTGACGTCAGTATTGAGATTGCAGCTTCCATCTGGCCCATAAGCCACGGAGACCCCCAGATTACCCCGACCATACTAAGCATACTAAGGCCTGGTTCACATCTGCGTTCGCTATTCTGTTCCGCTTCCCCCGAATGGAATACTGAACACATTCACAAGCGGTGAGCTTATGAAAGCACCTGAACCTCATAGACTATAATGTGATCCGTGTGGTGTCCGCATGAAACATGCAGAGAGAAAAGTACAACATGAACTACTTTCCTCTCCACGTGACTTGTGCAGACACCGTGCAGAAAACACATGGACCCCATTATAGTCTATGAGGATCATGTGCTTTCATAAGCTCACCACTTGCCAATGTGTTCAATATTCCATTCGGGGCAGGGGGGGGGTCCGCAAACGGATTACCGAATGCAGATATGAACCGGGCCTAAGGTAGATTATACTCCTGAGCACCTGTAACCATCATTATCAAGCATTCACTGTAAGGATGAGGAAGGGGTCCCAGACAAAAGATTGCATCGAGGCCCACAAGACTTTAGTTACACCACTGGACCTAACCCTTCTAGGCTCTTCTTATGGACACCTGTTATTTCATATCATGATAAGTTCCTTTTATGTTGTCCCTCGAAATGTTTACTACTCTGCTGTTTTCCACTCCATTTCTTATTGTAGCCAGAGTCATAGTCTTCACATTCAGGAATGACAAGAATTAGGCTCCTAGAAATTATCATAGGTCCTCAAAAAGATCACAGGTCCTCAGAAATAATCACAGGACACCAGAAATGATCACATGTCCTCAGAAATTATCACAAGTCTCTAAAAAGGATAGCATGTTCCGTAAATGATCACATGGCCCTAGAAATGAACATGGGTCCTCAAAAATTACCACAGGTCCTCAGTTATGATCACAGGTCCTCGGAAATAATTACAGGTTCTCAGAAGTGATCGCATGTCCTCAGAAATAATGATAGGTCCTCAGAAGTGATCAAAGGTTCTCAGATGTGATCACAGGTCCTCAGAAATGATTGCAGGTCCTCAGAAATGATTGCAGGTTCTCAGAAATTATTGCAGGTCCTCAGACATGATTGCAGGTCCTCAGAAATTATTGCAGGTCCTCAGACATGATTGCAGGTCCTCAGAAATGATTGCAGGTCCTCAGAAATCATTGCAGGTCCTCAGACATGATTGCTGGTCCTCAGAAATGATTGCAGGTCCTCAGACATGATTGCAGGTCCTCAGAAATGATTGCAGGTCCTCAGACATGATTGCAGGTCCTCAGAATTGATTGCAGGTCCTCAGACATGATTGCAGGTACTCAGAAATTATTGCAGGTCCTCAGACATGATTGCAGGTTCTCAGAAATGATTGCAGGTCCTCAGACATGATTGCAGGTTCTCAGAAATGATTGCAGGTCCTGAGACATGATTGCAGGTCCTCAGAAATTATTGCAGGTCCTCAGAAATTATTGCAGGTCCTGAGACATGATTGCAGGTCCTCAGAAATGATTGCAGGTCCTCAGACATGATTGCAGGTCCCCAGACATGATTGCAGGTCCTCAGAAATTATTGCAGGTCCTCAGAATTGATTGCAGGTCCTCAGACATGATTGCGGGTCCTCAGAAATTATTGCAGGTCCTCAGAAGTGATCACAAATCCCTTGAAATAAATATGTGATTGCAGGTTTCTACTTATGATCATAGGTCCTAACGTTCCAGACCAGTATTAACCAGAGGTTTCCGATAGTGATCACAAGTCCATCATTGGTGACCAGAAATCATTCCATGATGACAATGCCAGTATGGGTGTATAGACACAGGGCCACGCTAGGTGATGGATGGGATGAATTGGACTGATGTGTTAACCCTTTGTTACCAGTGGTTGCATTTGAGCTCATTTTGGTTCTGAGGGGTTTAGCACTGGCAAAGTTTAGCTATCCCAAAAGGGGGCACCATTTTGACCATACTGATGGGGTTTGCCACCATATTGAGATATGGATCTCCATAGCAAATCTGGTAGCTTTCGGGTGCATGCAGAGTGAAGGCATGCTAGAGATAGGAAATGGGTTAGTCGGGGTTCAATAGCATCCCCGGGGCTGCCGCTATGGTACATGCACCCTTGGTTCAGAAATATATTGCGTGGCATGGATATCAATGGAAAAAAGGGGCCCGCATTGCTCTTTGATCCCAGCATGTCACAGCGTCAGTAAGCTGCACTTAAGCCAGTATCCAACCACTGATAAACTTCCCCAAACTCCTGTGTCGCTCCCGCTGTGGGGCCATCTGTGATCCTAAAAGCTTCCATCTGGTTTGTATATAGAAACAACAGGCTGCGGCAGGAATGAGAACTCATCTATTTACCTTGGCCCGGAGACGCCCAGGACAGCAGGGCTGTGCCCAAATAAAGCTTTTGTCACCGGACACATCGCAGCAGCCGCTGGCACCAGGACAGCATCCCCATACAAAGCGCTGTCTATGGGATATACACGTATTTGTCATGGCAGAGTCTGTCCCGAGCTCTGCAACCCCAGAATAAACAGGATGATGGATTCCAACTCCTAGCGGACACATCGGAGCTGTGCTCAGTCTCACTGCCGTGAGGAAGACGTGGGGTCACCAAAAACTACATCACAGGGGTACGAAACTAGTCTACCGGGGTCTGCGGACAGGTGAAGGTCCAAGAGTAAAGTGTCTTCAAGTTTTATTATTTGTGCTGGACCCCGAAATGAATAAAGACCCCAGACCAGTCCCATGAACTTACTCAGAATCCAGATGGGATCCCGAAACTAATTCAGGCCCCAGACCAGATCTCTGAACCCCCCTTCCCCAGACCAGCCCCAAAAATGTATTCAGACCCCCTGAACTTATTCAGACCCATAAACTAATTCAGGCCCAGACTAGATCCCTAAAATTATTCAAGCCTTCTCCCCCAGAACAGTCTGATAATAATTCAGACCTTAGACCAGACCCCTGAACTTATTTAGACCAAAGCCCAAAATTGATTAAAATCCCTGACCCTCAGATCAGAGTCCTAAATTTATTCAAAGGGATTCTACCATTAAAATCACATTTTCTGTCGATTACACGTAGGAATAGCCTTAAGAAAGGCTATTCGTCTCCTACCGTTAGATATCTTCTCTGCACCGCCGTTCAGTAGAAATCTCGGTTTTCGTCTGTATGCTAATGAGTTCTCTCGCAGCACTGGGGGCGTCCCCAATGCTGTGAGAGAACTCTCCAGCGCCGCCTTCATCTTCTTCAGGAGCCCGCCTCTCTGCGCGTCCTTTTCCGGAGCTGAGTTCAAACTTCTAGACCTCGGGTTGAGCCGACTGCGAATGCCCACAGGCCACAAGAAAATGGCCGCTTACTGTGTAAGCGGCCATTTTTCTTGTGGCCTTGGGCATACGCAGTCGGCTCTGCCCAAGGCCTAGAAGTTTGACCGCCAGCGCCAGAAGAAGATGTGTGAAGAGGCCGTTCCTGATGAAGATGGAGGCAACGCTGGAGAGTTCTCTCGCAGCATTGGGGACGCCCCAAGTGCTGTTTGAGCGCTGAGGACCGCCCCCAGTGCTATGAGAGAGCTCATTTACATACAGACAGAAAATGGGATTTCTACCAAACAGCGGCGCAGAGAAGACATGTAAAGGTAGGAGAAGAATAGACTTTCTTAAGGCTATTCCTACGTGTAATCGACAAAAAATGTGATTTTAATAGTACAGTCATGGCCAAAAGTTTTGAGAATGACACAAATCTTCTCTTGTCACATGATCTGCTCCCTCTGGTTTTTATGTGTGTTTGTCAGATGTTTTTATCACATACAGAAATATAATAGCAATCATATTATGAGTAATAAAAGCTTATATTGACAGTTAGAATGAGTTAATGCAGCGTTGCAATATTTGCAGTGTTGATCCTTCTTCTTCAGGACCTCTGTAATTCTGCCTGGCATGCTCTCAATCAACTTCTGGACCAAATCCTGACTGATAGCCGTCCATTCTTGCACAATCAATGCTTGCATTTTGTCAGAATTTGTAGGTTTTTGTTTGTCCACCCGTCTCTTGATGATTGACCACAAGTTCTCAATGGGATTAAGATCTGGAGAGTTTCCAGGCCATGGACCCAAAATCTCTCTGTTTTGTTCCCTGAGCCATTTAGTTATCACATTTGCTTTATGGCAAGGTGCTCCATCATGCTGGAAAAGGCATTGTTGATCGCCAAACTGCTCTTGGACGGTTGGGAGAAGTTGATCTTGGAGGACATTCTGGTCCCATTCTTTATTCATGGCTGTGTTTTTAGGCAAGACTGTGAGAGAGCCGATTCCCTTGGCTGAGAAGCCACCCCACACATGAATGGTTTCAGGATGCTTTACAGTTGGCATGAGACAAGACTGGTGGTAGCGCTCACCTCGTCTTCTCCCAATAAGCTGTTTTCCAGATGTCCTAAACAATCGAAAAGGGATTCATCAGAGAAAATGACTTTACCCCAGTCCTCAGCAGTCCACTCCCTCTACCTTTTGCAGAATATCAGTCTGTCCATGATGTTTTTTCTGGAGAGAAGTGGCTTCTTTGCTGCCGTCCTTGAGACCAGGCCTTGCTCCAAGAGTCTCCTCCTCACAGTGCGTGCAGATGCACTCACACCTGCCTGCTGCCATTCCTGAGCAAGCTCTGCACTGCTGGTAGCCCGATCCCGCAGCTGAAACACTTTTGCTGGTCTTTCTTGGGCGCCCTGGAGCCTTTTTGCCAACAATGGAACCTCTTCCCTGTTAGGCCATTTTTGTGCAGTGCAATGATGACTGCACGTGTTTCTTTAGAGATAACCATGGTTACCAGAAGAGATGATGTCCTCATCAACACCCACACCTGTGTTAATGGAGCAATCACCGAAACGATGTTAGCTGGTCCTTTTAAAGGGGTATTCCCACATCGCATACTCACCAGTCTTCACTGCTGTAAAATCTTCTTTCTTCCTGGTTTCTTGCATCATTTGGTGG